>NC_086360.1:3753545-3913545 GCF_036324505.1 Eleginops maclovinus | reverse complement strand
TTAAAAAAAATAATACAATACCTTTGACTTGAGTACACTTTTGAATGCAGGACTTTAACTTGTAACTGAGTATTTTTATATTGTAGCATCGCTGCTTTTACTTTGGTTAAATATCTGAGTACTTCTTACACCTCTGGTCATATGTAGGAAAACAAACAAGCAAAAGTATATATTTAATATTACTGGATGATCATTTAATTAAATGGGTCGAAATTTCAATTTTACAGCTGATAATAGTGGAGCCAACTATGACTTTCTATAATCATTAATCATATTAGTACATCATAATTCATTATTTGATTCATATTGTATTTAAAAGCTGAACCTGCAAAATAACTAGTAACTATGGTTTTTAAATAATGAAGTGAGGTCAAAAGTACACATTTTCTTCTAAAATGTAATGGAGAAGAAGTGTAAAGTATTAGAAAATGGAAATACCCTAGTAAAGTACAAGTACCTCAGATTTATACTTAAGTACAGTACTTGAATATATCTTACTTTCCAACAGGGCCACAGATAAACACTCAAAACAAGTACCATTGTCTTTTAGAAAGTCAACTTTCTATATGTGCAACGTCCTCTCCGGGTTTGGGAGGCAACTCTAATCTGTGGTGCTCCTCTCACAGCATTATTGTTATTAGCTTGTATTTTTCTCCTTTGCCGCTAATTTATGGTTCCAGAATGAACAGCTGTCACAGAGCTAGTGAAACTGCTTCCTTTGACCTTAATGTGAGCCTTTGAGAGTTTCTCAATAGAGTTTTGAATGAGAGGAAATTGATGAATTTGCTAGGTAACTGTTTATTAATTATTCCCCTTTTTCTTCCCATCATCTCCTCTATCCCTCCTGTTTCATTTGGTCCTCATCTTTTCCTTTTTCCTTCCATCATCTCATCCGCTTTTTATCCTCCTCTCTTCCTCCATTTCAGTATGGAGCTTTCATCTTTACTTCATGACCTTCATCTCTCCCCCTCCCCCTCCTCAGATAAGCTCCTACCTTCTTCCTACCTTCCTCCTATCACAGAGCTCCTGTCCCGGCTGCAGGAGAAGCTGATTGATCCACCCTCAGACTCTGAAACAAACGCCCTGATTGGTCATGTGGAACAGCTCTTCAAAAAAGCAGATCCAAATTGGCTGTTCTCAGCCAATCAAGATGAGGGGTGGGCGGAGCTTCAGGAGGCATACAGCAATTTGGTCAGCGCTCTGATTGGCTGTGCAGCTCTGCCGATCTGTGAAGACGACTGCAGCTCTTTGCCTGCCGTAGCCTATCGGATCGTCCCAAGTCTAGCTCAAGCAGTATGCTCTGCCCTCACGGCGCTGCTTGGAACTATGGGAAATGGAGGCAGTCGATCTGGTCTGCTGCTGGCTCTAGCTCCACATTTGTGTGTGTTCGCTGTCACTCATTTCCAGGCGAGTCTGCAGATTTGCAAGTGTCTGTCATCTTAGTCTAGTAGGCGGTACAATGAGTCCCGTTTGAGAAAGCCAGAGTTTCTTCACCTTAGCTAGTTTAACAAAACCCTGATCAAAGATAATGGGTACCTCAAAGGTGGTTAGTGCATTGCACGTTCCCACAAAAGCGGGGTTCGGCACATTGTTTTACTCAATTGCGGATGACTAATGACTCTACAGCTCTTAAACTTTAGACTTGATGAACAAGATTTAAAGGTCATACTCCGACACCGAGTGAATTATATGTGGAAATGACTTTAGATTTCTTGCAGTGTGTTATATACGTTTTTGTGCATGTAAATGGGCTACAAAGGCTAAAATCCCTGTGTTCCCTCCAGAGGGAGTTTCTCTCCCACACACTCCCCCCCACCCCTGCCTGAAATGCCTCCATTGCACTCCTTTATTATTAGTAACATAGTGACATCACTATATAACACTTGCACTTGTATTGACTAGCGCCCCAACACATTGTACATGATAGGCAAAGGAGCGGGACATCTCTAAACGGTTGACTAATCACAAAAAACGCAACCAATCAGAGCAGACTGGGCTCTGGTTTCAGACAGAGGGTGAAAAGAGGTGCTGCAGCACAGGCAGTATGAGAAACATAAAGAGCTTTTTGAACATTAAAGCATGGAGACATGTCCCAGTAGAGACACTACTGATATACACCTGTAAATAATATTTCCTCTTTAAGATATAAATTCTAATATTAATAAACCATGAAATAAAATGGTATGTTTTCCGAACTGTTACCTTGTGTTCAGGACCAGCCCTGGACCAGCTCCTCCTCCAGAGCTGGGGCTCGGAGCCTTCAGGAGGTTCTGCTGAGGACAGGGGGCTGGAGGGACTCCCCCCACCTCCTGATGGGGGACGGGACTCAGACAAACGAGGGCGAAGAGGAAGGGAAGAACAGAGGGATTTTTGGAGGAATCCTGGACATCCTGCAGCCTCAACTGACCAAGTGAGAGCTTTTACTCAGTATATGCAATGCTGAGACATTGCTTTAGGTCAATGAGGGTCCTCATGTGTGTGTTTGTGTGTGTTTTGCAGAGACTTGTGGCATCGATGTGAAGCAGTGAAGCTCGTGTTCGCGTGGACGCTCCTGCAGGTTTGACCTTTGACCTTCACTCAGCCATAATGTGTGTTAATGCGTTCATAAGCTAAAGCTACAATTACATGTAGTTTACCTCCATGTGCGTTGAAAATGTCCCACTCAAGTGTAACATTTCTAACGGTGCTTGTGTGTGTGTGTTTGTGTGTGTTTAGGTGACTCGTCCCTCTCTTTCCCCTCACCTCTCCCGCCTCCTTCCCCCCTCCCTCCTCCTCACAGACAACTACAGACAAGAGAACTGCATTCTGGGAGTATGCTGTCTGCATCACATTGTACTCAACACGGTGAGAACACACACGTATGCACACAAACAGTGTGAATACAGCTGTGTAATTAAGAGACCACCGCAGCATTATCAGATTCTCTGGTTTTACTATTTATAGGTATGCCTTTGAGTAAATTACATTTTTATTTTATTTTATAAACTACTGACAACATTTCTCTGTGTTGGAATTCAACAGACACTGGAATGGCTGCCATACATGTAGAGATTGAGATTTAAGAAACATTTGGAGTGGCCCACATTATCTCTATCATACTGCAGCTCTATCTGTTCCTACAGTGGTGACTCTGTCCAACATCTCCCACTCCTATGCAACTTCAAGATACTGTCCTATGGCTCTGCAAAAGGATTTTCCTTAGTTTTTATCGCACCACACCTAAAGTGAGTGCAGTTGTGCTGTTACACTGCGTCGGTGTCAGTGCACTACATGTCTCTGATGCCAGCGTCTCTGCTTTCTTTTACCTTTTCACTGCCATGCAATCCATGGGAAACATCCATGCTTGAATAACGGGAGTAACCTGGTAATGGGAAAAAAATTAAGAGACCACTCCAAATGTGTCTTAAATCTTTATCTTTACATGGCAAACATTCCAGTGTTTGTTGAATTCCAACACAGAGAAAAAAATTCAGTAGTTTATAGAATACAATAATACATTTTTAAAAATCCTTTAACTCAAAGACATAGCTATAAATAATAAAACCAGAGAAAATGATAATGCTGCAGTGGTCTCTTAATTGTTTCCGCAGCGGTACGTATAACATTGAATATGTTAGTCCTCAGGGAGCAGCCTGATGTACTGTTCATGTGAGGGGGGAATCAAAACTCAGAAACTCCTCCAGCTGCAGACAGGACCAAAACATCTGGCTTCTGATCTGCTCCTGAAGAGAGTTGAACTGTCTTCAGACAGCTTGCATAAAACAGAAACAACACGTCATAAAACTGTTTTCAAATCTCAATATGATGATGTTGATGATGTTTGTGTTTGCGTTCAGCCTGCTGCAGATCTACGTCAGTTCAACAGAGCAGAAGTTCTCTACCAGGCGTTATTCAAACAACTGTACACTACAGACGCTGCGGTAATCCAGGTAACACACACACACACACACACACACACACACACACACACACACACACACACACACACACACAACCACATTTTAATTATGAAGTCCAATATATAATTATTGTTTTTTTTAAATAGAGTGAATTTTCAGAATATGGAATGAATGTATAAATCTATTGGATATAAGTTTGAGTATGTTACATGACACTTGGGTGCCATCTTGTGTTTTGGGATTCATCCATAGAGATTTTGTTGCAAGAACTTAAGTCAATGTATGTTCATGATACATTGACTTAATTATTCATGATACAATGTATGTATCCTGAATAAAATGTCACTAGTGTTGCGCTGACCTTTTTAGAAACCGACTTAAGACCCTTATACCCTTTATAGCTGCTTGTCTTTGCAACAGTCTCTAAATGTACAAAGCTTTACAATCAAATGAAGTCTTCCTTTTTCTAGACTAGACACGGGTATTCTTAATTAAAATACAATGTAACCTTTAAGTGAACATCAGTATGGCAATATTTAATATCTATCTTATTTTGCATAGTTTACTAGTAATTGTTAGCATGACCACATAATAACTTAATAACTCCCACTCCACACTATGGTTTGGAATGGCACTTAATGTAGTGGCTCTGTTGTGTATATATAAAAAAGAAAAAAGGTCCAGGCTTAGGTTAAATTATGAACTCGGGCCTCTTCAACAACAAATCTTCAGACGTTCCGTAGCGCTTGGAGTCTCATCAGGTTCCCAGAATGCTCTGCAGACTATCAGAGTTTGATTTATGGAGTTTTATTCTTAAGAGAATGAAAACCGGGGCCAGTCTCCAGAGGGCTGGACCGACAATGTGAACGTGCTTTCTCCTTTTTAAAGTCCTAACCCCTGCGGTTCCATCTACAAACTGTGATCCCAATGTTTTGACAACTTGTTTTTAAGACTTTCTCCTCCTATGTTGGCTAGATTTTCTTCTGACTTCTGTGTTTTCTAATGACGGCCGAAAGCCCTCTGGCTACTCGTACCCCTAGGTTAGTTTCTTCAGTTTCAGGACCCCTTTCCATCCAGTTATCAGCTTTCAAACACGGGCTTCTCTTCTTGCATGAACCCTGCTACACACACACACCTCCTTACACTTGCATACAGGCCTCGGCAGCTGTGCCCTGTACTTTCTTACAAATGAACTTACACACGCATATACAGTGGGGCAAAAAAGTATTTAGTCAGCCACCAATTGTGCAAGTTCTCCCATTTAAAAAGATGAGATGCCTGTAATTTTTATCATAGGTATACCTCAACTATGAGAGACAGAATGAGAAAACAAAATCCAGAAAATCACATTGTAGGATTTTTAATGAATTATTTTCAAATGATTGTGGAAAATTTGGTCAATAACAAAAGTTCATCTCAATACTTTGTTATATACCCTTTGTTGGCAATGACAGAGATCAAACGTTTTCTGTAAGTCTTCACAAGGTTTTCACACACTGTTGCTGGTATTTTGGCCCATTCCTCCATGCAGATCTCCTCTAAAGCAGTGATGTTTTGCGGCTGTCGCTGGGCAACACGGACTTTCAACTCCCTCCAAAGATTTTCTATGGGGTTGAGATCTGGAGACTGGCTAGGCCACTCCAGGACCTTGAAATGCTTCTTACGAAGCCACTCCTTCGTTGCCCTGGCGGTGTGTTTGGGATCATTGTCATGCTGAAAGACCCAGCCACGCTTCATCTTCAGTGCCCTTGCTGATGGAAGGAGGTTTTCACTCAAAATCTCACGATACATGGCCCCATTCATTCTTTCCTTTACACGGATCAGTCGTCCTGGTCCCTTTGCAGAAAAACAGCCCCAAAGCATGATGTTTCCACCCCCATGCTTCACAGTAGGTATGGTGTTCTTTGGATGCAACTCTGCATTCTTTCTCCTCCAAACACGACGTGTTGAGTTTTTACCAAAAAGTTCTATTTTGGTTTCATCTGACCATATGACATTCTCCCAATCCTCTTCTGGATCATCCAAATGCCCTCTAACAAACTTCAGACGGGCCTGGACATGTACTGGCTTAAGCAGGGGGACACGTCTGGAACTGCAGGATTTAAGTCCCTGGCGGCGTAGTGTGTTACTGATGGTAGCCTCTGTTACTTTGGTCCCAGCTCTCTGCAGGTCATTCACTAGGTCCCCCCGTGTGGTTCTGGGATTTTTGCTCACCGTTCTTGTGATCATTTTGACCCCACGGGGTGAGATCTTGCGTGGAGCCCCAGATCGAGGGAGATTAGCAGTGGTCTTGTATGTCTTCCATTTTCTAATAATTGCTCCCACAGTTGATTTCTTCACACCAAGCTGCTTACCTATTGCAGATTCAGTTTTCCCAGCCTGGTGCAGGTCTACAATTGTGTCTCTGGTCTCCTTTGACAGCTCTTTGGTCTTGGCCATAGTGGAGTTTGGAGTATGACTGTTTGAGGTTGTGGACAGGTGTCTTTTATACTGATAACGAGTTCAAAAAGGTGCCATTAATACAGGTAACGAGTGGAGGACAGAGGAGCCTCTTAAAGAAGAAGTTACAGGTCTGTGAGAGCCAGAAATCTTGCTTGTTTGTAGGTGACCCAATACTTATTTTACCGAGGAATTTACCAATTAATTCATTAAAAATCCTACAATGTGATTTCCTGAATTGTTTCCCCCATTCTGTCTCTCATAGTTGAAGTGCACCTATGATGAAAATTACAGGCCTCTCTCATCTTTTTAAATGGGAGAACTTGCACAATTGGGGGCTGACTAAATACTTTTTTGCCCCACTGTATCTGAGGCAGTCCCTGGGCTGACACTGTACACACCTCAGCAGAGCACTTATTTTACTGAATACTAATAAAATACTACAATTATTTTCTGTCTGCAGCCGGTCCTATCCTGTCTCCTGGACTTGTTGGTGGTTTTGGAGAAGCCCCCCTCCTCTCTCGCCCCTTCCTCATGTCGCAGGAAGCCCTGTCGGCATGACGACGTGCTCCGTCTGGTCCTGACTCACATGGAGGCCGAGCACAAGTTGGAGCTGCGGCGTGTCTACGCCTCTGCTCTGCCTCTGTACATGGACAGGTAGGAGCGCTCCATCTCTGCTCGGTAGAGTAAGTTGTGTTGCCGCAGTGTGTAAGGGTACGTTCATTTGTGTGTGGGGTCAGGATGGGCGTGGCGGTGTGCAGACACCTGCGGCAGGTGGAGCGGGTGGTGCTTGGATACCTGGAGGTCACAGATCCACCTGAAGAGACGAGTAGACTGAAGATCCTCGAAGTCCTGCAGAAAACCACCAGAGCAGCCTGGCCACGGTGAGTGCACACACACTCACACACTCACTCACTCACTCACTCACTCACTCACTCACTCACTCACTCACTCACTCACTCACTCACTCACTCACTCACTCACAAAATGTACTTAAAGTAGCGACAGTAAAAGTAGTCATTGTTTGATTGGTCCATTTCAGAATAATATCTCTGATATGTTTTATAATGATTGATCATTAAAGTGTTCTCAGAGCTGGTAAAGGTGCAGCTAGTTTGAATGGCTTTGTATACTGCAGGGTAGCTGCTGGATTTACTCCAGGTGAACTACAGTCTGATTTAAGGGCTGATTATATTAACCATCATTAATCCAGATCTGTAAAGTCACTAAAGGGATTACATAAGTGCAGTGGAGTAAAAGTACATTATTTACCATTTACACCATTTTTAAACAACAATCTGAAATACTCAAGTAAAGTCTCTAAAATGTTACTTAAGTACAGCACTTGAGTAAATGTACTTAGTTACTTTACATGCCTGTTAATAAGGGATATTATCACTGTAATTTAGCATTTTTTGGATGTCTTTGTCTAATTGACATTGCTTATAACTGGGTTGAACCACGGAATGTGCAGCAGTGCTTTTGGTCACAGCCTAGGGTTCATAGCCGAGATCCAGGTAGTGTATAAAGGATGTTTGGACCCCCTCTGCTGGGCAGGATCAGCAGGCACTGGAGTGTTGTGCAGAGCAGGGGGCCTAACACTTGAACCTAAATTGGACAATGCTTTAACTGAGCTGGAAGTGAGATCTGGGAAGATCTTTGGCAATCAAATCAGTTTATTTCTAAAGATCTTTTAGGTATGACTTTTTTGAGTGCTTTGTCAGTCAGAAGGAGAGTTTAAAAGGTCTGTCTGTACTTTACTGGGAGCCATTGTAGAGCTGCTCACATTTTAGTGATGTAATCCTTCTGTTGATTAAATACAGAAAATGGCAATGTTTGACTGGGCACCGTAGAGGTTATATTTCCCTTGTTGAAATATGTGTCCCTCGTCTTTTGGCCGGTCTCTCTCTCAGGATGGCGTGTCGTGTTGCTGCGTTGCTGCGTTGCCTGTTGAAGTTGCTGGTTGCTGTGTCCTCAGACCGTCAGCTTAGTGACTCAGTAAAGCAGAAGCTGATGAGTGAGACGTCTCTTTGTCTGAAGCTGCTGGACGGCTGCTGCCATGGAGACCTGCAGGTGTGTTTACCTGCTGACACTCCCCTAATGTCTGTTGTTGAGATAAACTGTCCTTTCTGAAGACACTCAAGTGTGTGTGTGTGTGTGTGTGTGTGTGTGTGTGTGTGTGTGTGTGTGTGTGTGTGTGTGTGTGTGTGTGTGTGTGTGTGTGTGTGTGTGTGTGTGTGTGTGTGTGTGTGTGTGTGTGTGTGTGTGTGTGTGTGTGTGTGTGTGTGTGTGTGTGTGTGTGTGTGTGTGTGTGTGTGTGTGTGTCAGCTCCCCCTTCGACAGGTCGACAGCAGCTGTTGCTGTTCTGAGGTGCTCGGCTGCTTAGCGACAATAACTGGGACGACAGAGAGGTGTTGCAGCAGAACATCTGAAACATAACATAGTCCCACTGAAGGGTGTACAAATGGTCTTTTTCAGATTTTCAGAAAGCATGGAGACATGTCCCAGTAGAGGCATTACATACAAATATGAACCTGAAAATGAGCAGAATATGTCCCCCTTAACAAAGCTTCAAAGGTCTGTTAATGTTAGCGCGGTTTTATAAATGTATGATTTGTATATAATGTGTAAACCGTTAATACAGGTCCCTTTGTCTGTGACTCAGCGTGATCTTTTGACAGCAGTGAAAATGTTGTTTTTGAAAAGACAACTAATACTGATGGAAGCAGAATATTTGATAGGATAAAACCATGGTTTTGGTTAAATTGTAATTTTTTCTTAAATTGTCTTTGGGCCTTGTGACTCTCTGGGGTTATTGGAATCATGCAAATTGGAAACAGTGCTAAGCAGCCTCCATTGGAATGTAATTCTAGTATAACTTAAGACTGATCTATTGTCATCTGCAATAATACTGGGTTTGAACAAATTGAAAAATATAAATCTATGTACAGCTCTACTAGTTGTCTCCAAAGGCAGCTTAGTTTGCTTTTTTCTAACAAATATAAGGAAGTAATGACTTTGCTGCCCTAATGGAAGGGTGGAGAAGTGTTTATGACTCAACTATAGGTCATGTGAACGCTATACCTTATCCCAACCAGTGCCCCTCTGGAACAGGAGCTCCCCCCTCACTCTTCAGCAAACCACACACCTGACCTACCTTAGCCTCACCCTAAGCACACTGCCCTGCAAAAAAACACAACAACAACACTGTCATCACACCATGCAGAAAGAACTAAATTCAACATAATCCACAAAACAACCCAGCCAACATTACGACAAAATGCACCCACAGTGCTGCAGACTATCCTTCCCTTGGTTCCCTTCACAGCAGCACAAACTACATCATCACACGCTTGCAAAGTTAATATAGTTAAAACATTTTGTACGAGGCTGCGAACATAATCATTTCTACTCTAAAGTTCGGCAGTTTAACAAGGACTGCTTTCCTTTTGGAGAAAGCCTCAACGGGCCCTTCGATGAACTGCAGTTATCGGCACTGTCATGTCAGCTTTTAATAAGGAAAACTGAACAAAACATTTTTTTGTAAGATGCTGTAAACATTTTATTTCAGTTGAATAAAATACTCTTCTAGTTTTTATTTTATTTTATATTTGATGTCCTGTGGAAGTTGTTCCTTTTCAAGTAAATGTGAGTTAAGCTAAGGTTGACAGTTGAGCTTTAACCACCCACAATTTTTATAACACAATTTTCAGACTTTACCAATACCTAAAGTCCAGCCTTTGGATTCCGAACATAGGGTTGAACATGCGGGAACACTTTAGGTCAGCACTAACTGCTCTCAGAACTTTCACCCTGTTTGTGACTCATCTTGATTGCAGTCAGTTTCAGCCTCCTCTACTGAGTCCTTCTGGTCTATTTTGGGTGGCATAAGCAAATCAGGGGCGAGATATTTCAATCCACCACCACCCAAAGCAGGAACAAAGGAAGACATTCGAGAGGTGATGTAATCCTGACTGTGGATGCTTGGATATGCTCTGAAATCCAACCTGGACCGCACTGATGGGATGAGATAATGGGCGGATGCTGCAGGGAAGCTGGAGTAGGGATAAAGCAGGAAGCCTCCAAAGTGTGAGAGGCCAACCAGGTCCTGTGAACAAAAAAAACAAGAGATTAACCTTTGTTTTTAGGGAATAAGTGGTTCAGTACAATTTCAGAGGAATGGGGTTTTGTAGCTATACATGGTTTAGAGAGCTGCTCTGTCTTGTTTTGTTGAAAGCAATAATATTAAGTTTAAATAAAAGATATAAGTTCAACTTAATATTATTGCTTTCATCTAACCTAATACAGTTATGTGAAATCTGTTGATATAATACATTTAATTAAAGTCAACGTTTCAGTTTTTTCAGTGTGTGTTACAGTATAATTTAAATTCTATCCAGGCATTCACCCAACGGACAGCGTTACGTTTCTCACTAACACCCCTCACCAAGACACAGTTCCGGATTTTAGGAGCTTCACCTTTATCAACTTCTCACTTCATCTAAATTAATTATCATCTTGATATGAAAGCCTCTCACCATCTCCGGTGCTGCAAGTAACTCTTTTTATGTCAATGGTCGCCGATAGGCAGCGGGGGGCGCTGTCTTCACCTAAACCTATATTTCACTATGTGTTATGGACCGAATTGAATGGGTCTGTTATTGACTTGAGATCAGTTGCTGTAGAGATTTGTTATAAAAAGTCTTAATTTTAGGTATCTTTCAAAGCTCATTCATTTAAAAACGGGTAGCAAACATAACAAGCATTAAGGTTTTTATGTGGAAAAATATGTTTATATCTAGAGTGTATAAAATATGGTATTACATGAGAACACACATTTATTTTAAAAAGGAGTGTGTTCAGATTTCCAGAGACAGGCCTTGTGGGGCGATTTACACTGCCAGGAGTAGTAGCTGAGGGTAACTTCTGGGAAAATGTGGCAACCTGAACATATACACAAAAAACCCCGATAATATTTAATACACAAATTTTTGGTTCAACTTAATATAATTGCTTTCAACTGACCTAATACAGTTGAGTGTTGACATAATATATTTAATTAAAGTGAATGTTTCTCAGCGTAGTTAAAGATCTGTATGAAGATATTCCTATAAGTGGTATTGCTAATTTTAGTTTAGTAGTTTCCTATTCATAACATCTTTTCTGCATGAAATATAAATGTAAAACTGATGAGATCTTTGAATGTGTTTTAAAATATGTTTCACTTGTGTGTAGGTCGTCTGCATACCAGTCCATGCTGTTGGAGGCCCATAGGAAACCCTCTGACAGGGGCTGCATGCAAGCCCATTCCACCTGGCACTGCTCGGTCCAGCGGGGCACAGCTGGTCCAGGTGTTTATCTGAGTAGAGAGGGAAAGACTACTCGAATCCTGCAGTGGTGCATTATAATCCGGTGGGTATACACAGCAGTGTGCTAAACCACTGCATAATTGTTCTTTCTCCGAGTCCTTTGGCTCGCAGCGACCCGCTCCGTCAGTTAATATGCTGAGGATGCGGCTCTGTCTGGGTTCCGTTTCTCTCTGAACTGTCCGACCTGCTGTGGAAATGTTTGGCTCGATTTCTGTGTCCTGCTGTTCTCCAGGATTATCTTTTACATCATCCTCTTTGTCACTCTCACTTTCATGAGCATCTAGGAAGAAAATAAATTCATGGGAATGTCAGTTTGATTCATGTTTGTAGATGAAACATGAATCACTCCACTTCAGTTCAGAGGTAAATGGTGTACTTTTACTCCACTACATTTATTTAGTCCCTGTAGTTACTTTACAGATCTGGATTAATGATGGTAAATATAATCAGCCCTTAAATCAGACTTTAGTTCACCTGCAGTAAATCCAGCAGCTACCCTGCAGTATACAAAGCCATTCAAACTAGCTGCACCTTTACCAGCTCTGAGAACACTTCAATGATCAATAATTATAAAACATATCAGAGATATTATTCTGAAATGGACCAATCAAACAATGACTACTTTTACTGTCGCTACTTTAAGTACATTTAGATGAGAGTACTTTCTACTTTCACTGGAGGAACATTTAGAATGCAGGACTTTTACTGTGACAGAGTATTCCTACACTCTGGTACTTCTACTTTACTCAAGTACAAGATCTGAGTACTTCTACTTTAACTCAAGTACAAGATCTGAGTACTTCTACTTTACTCAAGTACAAGATCTGAGTACTTCTACTTTTACTCAAGTACAAGATCTGAGTACTTCTACTTCACTCAAGTAAAAGATCTGAGTACTTCTACTTTTACTCGAGTACAAGATCTGAGTACTTCTACTTTTACTCAAGTACAAGACCTGAGTACTTCTACTTTACTCAAGTACAAGATCTGAGTACTTCTACTTTACTCAAGTACAAGATCTGAGTACTTCTAATTTTACTCAAGTACAAGATCTGAGTACTTCTACTTTACTCAAGTACAAGATTTGAGTACTTCTACTTTTACTCAAGTACAAGATCTGAGTACTTCTACTTTTACTCAAGTACAAGATCTGAGTACTTCTACTTTTACTCAAGTACAAGATCTGAGTACTTCTACTTTTACTCAAGTACAAGATATGAGTACTTCTACTCAAGTACAAGATCTGAGTACTTCTACTTTTACTCAAGGACAAGATCTGAGTACTTCTACTTTTACTCAAGTACAAGATATGAGTACTTCTATTCAAGTACAAGATCTGAGTACTTCTACTTTTACTCAAGGACAAGATCTGAGTACTTCTACTTTTACTCAAGGACAAGATCTGAGTACTTCTACTTTTACTCAAGTACAAGATCTGAGTACTTCTACTTTTACTCAAGTACAAGACCTGAGTACTTCTACTTTTACTCAAGTACAAGATCTGAGTACTTCTACTTTTACTCAAGTACAAGACCTGAGTAGTTCTACTTTTACTCAAGTACAAGGTCTGAGTACTTCTACTTTTACTCAAGTACAAGATCTGAGTACTTCTACTTTTACGCAAGTACAAGATCTGAGTACTTCTACTTTTACTCAAGTACAAGACCTGAGTACTTCTACTTTTACTCAAGTACAAGATCTGAGTACTTCTACTTTTACTCAAGTACAAGGTCTGAGTACTTCTGAATATAAGCATATTATAGGTTTTGTCATACCTGAAGATTTGGAATTGTCTGATCCTTTTACAGATTCTGATTCCACGTCAGCCATCCGCATGTCTTTAGACTTTTGTGATGAATGTTGTAGTTTCCTGGTGTAACAGAGGAAAGGAACATACATTACTGATAATGACTTTGTAGGAGGAAAATAACCTGATAGATAAAACTGCTGATGATTTAGATAATCATTTTAGATTCGCTTTACAAACATCCACCAAGTAGATTGGACCTTTTGTCCTGCTAACCCTGCTGACACATTTTGAATGCATTATACACAATAAAACAAAGTCACCACCTGGATTTAACTAAACAAATCTGTGAGAGCCTTGCACTGCACTGATTAATATGTTTCAGCTAGCCACAAGTTGTTTAACCCCAGCTGATGCGATGAGTAGCTTCTATACATAGAATATGAAATATTAATTACACATTAAAAGCAGCTCTGAAATGTGAGATTTGATTTGAGATTTGAACAAAGAGAGAAATATAACAATAATAATTATAATAATAATAATAATAATAATAACTCATATTAATAATAACAAATACTGACAACAATAATAAAAAAACAAAATAATACTAATAATAGAATAACTGTGGGAGCTATTGATTTATATTATTTATTAGTGAAACATTTATCTTTTTCCTTCATAGTAAATGTTAGAGTTATTGAAAGGTTGGTTCAAGTCATTTTGTATGCTTTTATTTTGAAGGCTTTGGGCACTTAATTAACATAATGACATATTAACACATATAATCAAACAAACTTTTTCTTTCTTACATTTAGCATGATAGCCCTTGTGTTCTGTAGTCAAATGTATGGAACAGCATATTGTACGATGCGGCTCTGAATAGTCCTCCAAAGCGGCTATGCAGCATTCAGAAGCTGAAGCTGGACAATAACTAAGAAACAAAACCCATAAACCAAATATGGCCATTGCTTGCTGTGTCCACATATTAAATAAAGTTATTCAATTAATTCATAACTTGCCTCTTTTCTCTTCTTCCGTTGCCCGTGTCCCGGAATCCCTTAGCGAAAGGATTGTTGTCTATCTTCAGCTGCGTTATCTGAGAAAAAGGTACAAAGGAGAGCAGTATGAAGCCTATTATTATTATTATTATTATTATTATTATTATTATTATTATTATTATTATTATTATTCATGTCACGTGGTTGAAACCTCTTATAAAAAGTTGGGAAAGATGTTTAAAGGTGCTTTCTTTGTAAAGTCAAAGATTCAATCATTCACTTTAAAAAATGAAATTTTGACTTTAATTAAATGTATTATGTCAACAGATTTCACATAACAGTATTAGGTTAGTTGAAAGCAGTTATATTAAGTTCAAATAAATCACATATTAGGTTCAACTTAATATTATTGCTTCAACTAGCCTAATACAGGGATGTGAAATCTGTTGACATAATACATTTAATGTTGTGGTAGATGGTTTTGTCATTGTTCCAAGGCTTTTAGATATGGAAATTAACATCCTAATTTTCTCCAGCAATGCAACATAAATATATTTAAGACATCAAACAATTAAACACATTTAAATAACAATATAAATGTGTGAGATTATCTTGCAAGACCAATGTGCAAGTAATGCAGATGAAGTAAACTTTATACACGTCAAAATTAGATTCAATGAGCTAAATGTCGCAGAGAATGTTGTAAGTGACCAAATAAATGTAGTAGTCTATATACATATAAATAACATAAGACATACAAGAACAGCATGTCAAATGAAATACTATACAGTAAATTGAAATACTGTTTGTTATAATAAATACATTTTTAGATGGAAACAAATTATGGCTATACGGTAGGCTATGAAGATACTTTACAGAGCTTTGGTGCAATATTGTACAATAAACCTGCAATGTGCAATATACTGTATACACAATACTGTGCAATAATCACCTTTATGTGGAAAAAATACATTGTTATAAATGTCCCACCTAGTAGAGCCTCAAAAAAAATGAAGAGACCACTCCAATTATTTCTTAAATCTTTATCTCTACATCAATGGCAGCCATTCCAGTGTCTGTTGAATTCCAACATAGAAAACAATTGCCAGTAGTTTATAGAATACAATAAAAGACAAACAAACATTTAACTCAAGACACACCTATAAAAAACATGTTACCATGTCTCAGTTCTTTAAGTTTCTGCTTCACATTTTTAGCGATAGGATGTGTACTTATTTGTTTCTATTTTATAATGCGAGCTTTTTCTTCTCTATTTAATAAGTTACCTTATTCTTAATTGTTGGATGCCTTTTTTACCTTCTATGCCACTTTCTGCTGTAACGCTGTAAGATTCCCTGCTGTAGGACTAATAAAGGGATTCTGTTTTTGATAATGTAAATGAAACAGCTGTTACCTTGTCGTTTTGGTAGGCTGTGACTGCGATGAACTCCGTCTCACAGAACACATATGTCTTGAAAGTGCTGTAGGGAAGCTTCTGGATGTCAGTCGCCTTCACTATGTGAAATCTTGGCTGGTATTTGTGCATGGAGTTTAGAATTGTCTGCGAATAAAAATCATATAAGTTAAAACCAGTGGTGTAGTGTAAGTGCTGTACATTTACTCAAGTACTGTCATTAAGTCAACAATTTACTTCAGTGTTTTCACATTATGCTACTTTATACTTATACCCTTCTTCATTTTCTAAGTGTTGTACTTTTTACTACACTACATTTATTTTAGAGGTTTTTACAAATGAAAGTTATTAATATAAAAAATATACATGGACACATACATTATCATACATTGTATAGGTTAAGCTAGCCAGTAGCATACGAAGTACTTAAAATAAACCCCACCAAGTGATGAACACATTAATGCACCAATCATTTTAATAAAACAATTAAAAAAAATATCGGGTATATAAATTATATTTTGTTTCTAATGTTTTTTAATTTTTACTTACAACTGCGAATGCATGACTTTCACTTCTAACAGAGCATATTTACACTTTGGTATTGCTACTTTAACTCAAGGTAATGATCAACACTTTAAATTAAAACGGACATGGCAACGATTTAGACAAGAACTAGAAAATATCAACATGCTATTAGATTTAAAAGGATTACTTATTATCACAGCAAAACGAGTATTTAAATGTTTGAGAAGTGCTCAGCTCAACTCAGCACATTTTTGACGTCATATTATTATTATTTTTCATTCATCCATTCACAATTCAAACATACAAATCCATGCTTGTCGGAGATGTTGTTGGTCAGTTTCAGTTTGTGGAAGTTGACCACTTTGGACATCCACTGCTCGCCCGTCGCCGGACTGTCCGGGTGGATGTACATGCGTTTGGGCATCTCCGGGTCTGCTTTCCCCGCCACCATCCAGCGGGAGTTGTGGAACTTATATCGGCACTCATCCGCCGCCACGATGTCCATCAGAACAATATATCGGGCTGTTCTGTCCATCCCGGTGCATCTGGCCTTGAGCGGCGGGAACATGCGTCTGCAGGGAGAGGGGACACCGGCGTGACGCAGGCATTCACTACTTTCATTATTAGACTCATGCACCGCACCAGTGTAGTAAAGTAACTAAATACATTTACTCAAGTACACTACGTAAGTACAATTTTGATGTACTTGTATTTACTTGAGTATTTCGATGTTTTGCTCATTTGTACTTCTAGGGTACTCCACTACCTACCAAAGAGGTAAATGTTGTACTTTTACTCCACTACATTTATTTAATCCCTGTAGTTAATTTACGGATCTGGATTAATGATGGTAAATATAATGAACCCTTAAATCAGACTTTAGTTCACCTGCAGTAAATCCAGCAGCTACCCTGCAGTATACAGAGCCATTCAAACTAGCTGCACCTTTACCAGCTCTGAGAACACTTTAATGATCAATAATTATAAAACATATCAGAGATATTATTCTGAAATGGACCAATCAAACAATGACTACTTTTAATTTTGGTACTTTAAGTGATTTCTAATACTTTTGTACTTTTACTTGAGTAACATTTTGAATACAGGACTTTTACTGTAACAGAGTAGGCTACTCCTACGCTATGGTACTTCCCCCACCCATGTAGGCCTACTGTACCTTCCAGATTTTGTAATGACCATTTCAGTTCCGAATTTGTGGAACTGTTTCCAAAGGTTTTTGGCTTCCAAGTAAACTTTCGCTTCATCCTCTGTCAGTCCTCCTTCCTCCAGAATTTCGGGAGGCCTGCACACAATCTGCTCCGGTGGCGACTGGAGTGTCATCGGGGCCGCGCCGGTATCCAAACCTGGGTCTGTTGAGCTCCGGGAGGCTAGGGCCAAGGCTGAGAAGAGCGAGGGTCCGGACAAAATGGTTCCGTGGCGGACTGAATCTCCGAGTCTGGTTGGAAAGATTTGTGGTTCCTCACCTGGGACGCACGGCTCCGAGAAGCTGCGCATGGTCTCCAAAGAACAAGTAAACTTTACGCACGACTTTGTTTGGTTACAAACAACTTAGTATACACGTATCTACATTGCAGTACTCACTGAAACTCATTAACGGTACTAACTTTAATAATACTCTTGATTTAGTTTGTGGGATGTTGTGGTCAGTGCGCTCTGATGCCTCTGATGTGTCCGAGATGATTTGCTTCTTGACACGTTTTGACTGGAGCATGGCACGGAGCAGTGGGCGGGGTTTCCCTGTTACTTAGAAGCGCAGGAAATTGCTGCCTTACATTTGGTCACTGGCTGATTAAGCTGTTTTCAGAAGTGAGAAGTAACTCAGTACTCAAGTACTCTACCTAAGTACAATGTTGAGGTGCTTGAACTTTACTTGACTATTTTCATTTTATGCTTCTTTATACTTCTACTCCACTACATTTAAAATGGAAATAATGTAATTTTGACCCACAAAATGTAATTAACAGCTTTAGCTACTTTTAACAATATGTATCTCTATAAATTAAACTACTGGACTAACTGTTCAGGTCAAAAAAGAGTCAAATTATTTAAATATTTTACAAAAAGTCCACAAAAATTTGCTTTTCACAAAATGCTACTTGATGTTACAATATTATCTATAAATATCACATATACATATAATTATATACACACAGGCATTTTTCTGCACAATGATTACCTTTCAGTACATTTGTTGATTATACTTTTACAAAGTAAGAATGCAGGACTTGTAATGAAGTATTTTGGCAATTCTGAATACTTCTTTCACCACTGATGATTATAACAATTTAGCAGTGGGATAGTAACTGAGTACAATTTTGCAAGTACTCTACTTAAGTACAATGTTGAGGTTCTTGTACTTTATCCAAGTATTTTACTATATTACTACACATTTTAGAAGCCAATATATTTGAATGTATTAAACAGCTTAAATTGAAAATGGACTGTACTTGTATAGCACTTTATAGTCTTTTCGACCCCTCAAAGCGCTTTACATACTACCAGTCATTCACCCATTCACACCCATTCACACAGAGCAGTATAGAGTATTGATCTAGGGAACTAACTTTCATACATATTCATACACCATTGGCCATGAGAGGCAAATTGGGGTTAAGTTTCTTGCCCAAGGATACATCGACATGTTGACTGCTCGGGCAGCGATTGAACCCACAACATTTTAGGTTGAAAGACGACCGCTCTTCCTCACAGTCACAGTCTGTTAAGTTACTTTACATATTCAGTTTATAAGCTAATACAAAATATGAATCAAATATCCAGCAGCAAAGCAATTTAAATGAGCTCTGTTTTACCATCTGTAATAAACACACTAACACATTAATAATCATCTTCCAGTCATTTACTATATATATGATTATGAATGGGCCACTATGCATAATAAATACTTATACTTCTGGTATTTCAAGTATATTTTGATGTCGATACTTGGAAGCAGGGCTTTTACTTGTGCTCATGTTATATTTAACGTGTCCCGAATTAAATACAACATCATTTAGACACTTATAAAACAAAATGGATGTTCTCATATTCTTTCTTTAAAGAGGACATATTATTCTTATTTCCAGCTACATATTCATAATTTGTGCCTCTCCTGGGACATGTCTCCATGCTTTAACGTTCAAAAAGCTCTTATTTTCTCATACTGCCTGTGATGCAGCATCGCTTTTCACCCTAACCCTAACCCTGAAACCAGAGCCCAGTCTGCTCTGATTGGTAAGCTGGCCGGCTCTGTTGGGATTGGTTGACTTCTAAGAAATTTGTCGGGAGTGTCCCGCCCCTTAGCCTATCACGTAAATTGTGTTGGAGCACTAGCCAATAATGGCACAATTGTTACATTGTGATGTCACTATTTACGGAAGTAACATAGATACACATATAGACTGTACTGACTCTTATGTACAATAACAATAACACTGCCTGTAAACATAAAACTTTATGCAACATACACACATGTGCAATATACCCTTGTACAATTCTCGCTTTATTTTCAATGTATTTACAATCTACAAACAGTACCACCTACCTCCACATTTAATATGGTCACTTTTAAAAGTGTACTTATTACCTATATATATTTTTTAGTTTTTCAGTTGTTTTTTTACTATTTAACTGTATTCTCTTTACTTAACCTGCACAATACTGCTGCTGTTGTAATAATGTACATTTCCCCGCTTTGGGACAAACAAAGGTATTCTGATTTTAAAATAAACAAAGGAGTCCAACGGAGGCGTTTTAGGCAGGGGGGGCGTGTGTGGGAGATAAACTCCCTCTGGAGGGAGCGCAGGGATTTTAGCCTTTGCAGACCAGTTACATGCACACAAACCTATAGAACACACTACAGGAAAGGGTAAACACCAAAAAGCAGAATAGGGCCTCTTCAACTTATCATTAGGAAAGTTATGTTTGATACACAATGGTAAAGGCTGTAGAATACTGACACCATCGGCTTTGGTTCCCTGTAACCTCGTTTTAAAATACTGACTTTCTGTCTTCCGTCCAGCAACCTTGAGTTTGATTATCTCTTCTGATGAGTCCTCTCGTGCAGAGCTGCGTAGAGACAGCCCACAAGGATTCAAATCTGTGGAGGTGAAGGTCTGCCAGCGATTGTACCGGCTGGATTAGGCCCTGGATTTGGTTACAGGTTTTTTATTGCTCGATGGACAGCGTAGGAAGATCCCAGAGAAAACTGTCTGTGAGTGAGGGCAGCAGGTTCATGATAGTCTGCTGTGCCACCAGGGGCTGTACAGTTTGTCACAAGACGGAGACAGTGCTCAATATCAAATCACATCAAACTACAGTGTGAACTAGGCAATTACTCAATGACTGAATAATACAAAACAATTATTTTTACAATCAAGATGAAGGTTCCAGGATGTAATTGTATTTATATAATATATATATATTTTTTATAATAACATATTATTCAAAGAGGAGTTACACTTCTAAGACATTCCATTACGTATACTTTGGAAGTTATGTTTACTACTGTGATAACTAAACTGAAAAAAACTGAAACGTTGACTCTAATTAAATGTATCACGTTAACAAAATTCACAAAACTGTATTAGGTTGGTTGAAAGCATAATATTACGTTTAAAGACACAATATTATATTCAACTTAATATTATTGCTTCCAACTAACTAATATATTTATGTGAATTTTGTTGACACGATTACCCCAAGTGAAGGAGTTCAAGTATCTCGGGGTCTTGTTCTCGAGTGAGGGAACAATGGAGCGTGAGATGGGCCGGAGAGTCGGAGCAGCGGGAGCGGTACTGCAGTCGCTTTACCGCACCGTTGTGACGAAAAGAGAGCTGAGCCAGAAGGCAAAGCTCTCTGTCTACCTGGCCATCTTCGTTCCTACCCTCACCTATGGTCATGAAGGATGGGTCATGACCGAAAGAACGAGATCGCGGATACAAGCGGCCGAAATGGGATTTCTCCACAGGGTGGCTTGCATCTCCCTTAGGGATAAGGTGAGAAGTTCAGTCATCCGGGAGGGACTCGGAGTAGAACCGCTGCTCCTTCGCGTTGAAAGGAGCCAGTTGAGGTGGTTCGGGCACCTAGTGAGGATGCCACCTGGGCGCCTCCCTAGGGAGGTGTTCCAGGCACGTCCAGCTGGGAAGAGACCGAGTGGTAGACCTACGACCAGGTATCCCCCAGTCAGAGCTGGCTGATGTGGCCAGGGAAAGAGAAGTTTGGGGCTCTCTGCTGGAGCTGTTCCCTCTGCGACCCTGACGGATAAGCGGGAGAAGATGGATGGATGGATGGATGGATGGTAGTTTGTTGACACCATACATTTAATTAAAGTCAACGTTTCTGTTTTTCAGTGTATGTTTTGTGTGTATTATGTTCAATCGTTTGAATTGTTTGTTTGTTATATCCAGTATCTTTTTCAAATTTTCCCTTATCTTCATATGAAAACTTTTGTATGGTTAATGTTTATGGTAAGTAAACTATCAATATTGAGTTATAGCTCAAACACAAGGTTCAGCTTAGGGAAAGTTTGTGGTTATGGAACCTTTTTGTATCCTGATTACATCATTCCATTACAACACAATCCGTTACTTGCCAAGCCTGATTGTGGGTATTATATGGATGACGTTATGTCTAGGAAGAAAGGATCCATGGATTAAAAAGTTTGGTTTCTCTGGCTGTTGCATTCATTCTGATCATATTTTTGTAAATCCAGAGTCAGACAATATCACTGTAGAGCATTGCCAATTTAGTGGTATTGTAAAGAAACCAAACAATTATCCAAGCAGGGACTGATACCTGCTTCTGCTTAATGGACCACATCACCACACCCAAAATGGACCGTCCAGTAATGTGAAGGTTTTACTAAGGAGAGTATGTTACTGGGCAGTGACCCAGTGGAGATCTGCGGGTTTATCCTCAGTGACAGGTTTCACACGCAGCTTGTGGGCCAAACCCACAAATAACAGCCAGGCGTCTTGTTTGCCATCATTCTGGTTCCCGTTTCAGATTACTGACTGTCTCTTTGAAGTTGGCTGATGGACATGCAGGGTTTTCCCCCTGCTTCTCTGCCAGAAAAAGATTGCGTCCTCAACAACTCTGACCCCGCTAAATATCTGTCATAAACTTACTTAGGCATCTGCTCATCAGAAGGCTCTAACAAAAGGTCCAGTTTGAGGTATTCCCTGATTTCACAGCCAAGTCCTCGCTGAATAAAATGCCTTAGTGTGATACTTTTAAAACTGCTGTTACCCTTTCCCATTGTTTTATCAAACACTGAAAAACTGAAACGTTGACTAATCAAATGTACTAGTTCACAAAATTTCAGTTGAACGCAATAATATTAACTTGAACCAAATATTGTTTATTTAAACTTAATTATTTGAATCTGTTGACAGTATAATATTAATTAAAGTCAACGATTCAGTGAAGGCCATGATAAGTTGGAACAAGCTAGAAAATTAGTAAACTTTCATCGACGCGGGGAGAGCAGGAACTTTGAGGGAAAACGCTGAAGGTTTATTATGAAGTTAACGGCCGGAGAATTGACAAGACATTTGCTGCAGCCACGAGTTGACACAGCGTACGCCCGACCAATTCTGAAGATCTCTCACCCCAGTCCCATGTATTTAGCTGGTTCTGAGAGAATAATCAACATTCTGCATAACAAGATAAAACAGCCAAGGCACTATAACACCTCTATCAGCTGAACAGGCAGGAATAGGGAGACAAAACACAGAGCATAGCAGCCAAGGGTGCAGGCCTGTGCTCATGGAGGGAAAGGATAAAATGAAACTCAATACAAACTTTGCAATTGTACCTTTTTCTTTTTTTTGGTTACGAAGCATCTCTGATCATGCCACCCCTAGTTTCATTTTCCCATTTAAACTGTCATGCATGTATAAATCATTTTAGCTGTTCAGCTTGATGGTTTTGAAACAGGTTCTTCAGTATTATTTTTATAGTGCTTGTTAAAAAAACAAGTCTGAGAGATCTAGTAGTCTCTTCTTTTGAAGTAAACCGTGATTCAAAGGTCTTTAGTCATATTTTAATTTAACTTGGCCTATATGTATTTTTCATACTGTGTGTCTAACATTCAGGCTTGTGGATTACATGAAACAAGTTTACGTTATCAGATTGGGAAAAAAAGTAACTGTGTTCCCTTGCAGTTACATAAGAAAATCCTTAATCAGAGTTACTGTTACATTTCTTAAGAAATGGGGTATGCTAGCAGGATTAAAATGATGAAGAGTCAGGCTCAAGGTGAAAACATGACGAAGACTCAGGCTCAAGGTGAAAACATGACGAAGACTCAGGCTCAAGGTGAAGAGATGATGAAGCTCTCAGTGCGATCCTTGATGGCCCATCAGTCTGGAGGTCATCAATACAAAGAAACATGGGAAACGTTGTTGATGGAAACGTTGCCTGAACAGTCGGGAAGCATCATTGTAAACTTTGTTGTCATTTTTATCCTGGTGCAGCCAAGTCTTAGTAGAGTCCATTAACCTACACTCCAGATGTTTACCCAGCATACTCTGTGTTCCTCTCCAATTTTCAGTGGGGATAGCTGTTGTTCAGACCACCATGCTAGCTGGCATAAGACAGATTGTCTTCTCCCCGGTGTAAACAAGGCAGCCATTGGGTTGCTCAGCGGCGAAAAAAACAAAACAAAATCTCTCTCTGCAAGAAAGTATAGTGAGGGAACAGCTTAATAAATTACTCATAAAGGTTATTAAAAGAAAAATGACACTAAGATCAGAATCTAGCAGGTAACTGACTTCAGTCCTTCCTGAAGTCAAGTGTTGGGCATAATGGTTGTTGGACACTTTCCCCTTTTGATATCAAATGATGCTTTTTAGTCAGTGCATCCAAAATAAGTGTGTTTAATGTGTGTCAACACAACAGAGTAGAGAAAGCAATTTCCCTGTAAGGGATTAATAAAAGTATGTCTTCTTCTTCTTCTTCTTCTTCTTCTTCTTCTTCTTCTTCTTCTTCTTCTTCTTCTTCTTCTTCTTCTTCTTCTTCTTCTTCTTCTTCTTCTTCTTCTTCTTCTTCTTCTTCTTCTTCTTCTTCTTCTTCTTCTTCTAGCTGCAAGCATCAGTTATTCACAACATTTTGACATTTCTGATCAAGGCTCCCTGTAGAGCTCCAGCAGACTTTAAATCCTCTGACTGGAAATCTTCTTCAGAGCCAGGGTCACTGGAAATCTTCCAAACCGCTCTGGCCGCACTGTCTCCCTAACACCTCACATATTTGGACAGTTGAACGTTGATGAATGGCCTAATGGTAACAGGTTAGTGTGAGTGAACATAGTCCGGCTTCGAAGGTGGGAAGAATTTAGTTTAACAGAAGGGCAGAGGTGTTAAAAGAGCTGGAGCCTGAGTTGATATCACACACACACACACACACACACACACACACACACACACACACACACACACACACACACACACACACACACACACACACACACACACACACACACACACACACACACACACACACACACACACACACACACACACACACACACACACACACACACACACACACACACAGCAGCTGGGGCAGATTGCAAGACCAGTCATGTTCTCATGGTTCATATGGAATCAAGGAGAGGAAATATTTTGCAATTTAGTATAAAATGTCACATTGTCATAGGTCTATCAGCTATTGATTAAAAAAAAAACTTGAGTTGAAAAACTCAGATTATTCCGACACCATAAAACAAGTCTGAAACATCGGAAAATCATCTTCCACTTGATTGCAGTTTAGTTAATTGAAGATTTTTTTGAGGTAAACACATTTTCATTTTCAATGAAGACACATGACTGGACACAACACATAACCACAATGTTATGATTCTGCCCAGACGAGTCCTAGAATTAAACATTTTAAATATACACAAGTTAAATATGAAAGGAGACAGGCAGAGGAGGAGGGGAGGTAGGGATAAGGGAAGGGGCGGATGAAGGGATGTATGGATGTTGGGGTGAAGGGATGAGGGAAGGGAGGGATGTAGGGATGAAGGGATGTATGGATGTTGAGATGAAGGGATGCCGGGATGTCGGGATGAAGGGATGAGGGAAGTGAGGGATGAAGGGATGTGGGAAGAGAGGGGTGTAGGGATGTCGGGATGAAGGGATGTAGGGATGAAGAGATGAAAGAAGGAAGGGATAAAGGGATGAACGGATGTTGGGATGAAGGGATGTAGGGATAAAGAGATGAGAGAAGGGAGGGATAAAGGGATGAAGGAAGGGAGGGATGTAGGGATGTCAGGATGAAAAGAGATGAAGGGATGTTGGGATGAAGGGATGTAGGGATGAAGAGATGAGAGAAGGGAGGGATAAAGGGATGAAGGAAGGGAGGGATGTAGGGATGTCGGGATGAAGGGATGTTGGGATGATGAGATGAGAGAAGGGAAGGATAAATGGATGAAGGGATGTAGGGATGAAGAGATGAAAGAAGGGAGGGATGAAGGGATGTAGGGTTGAAGAGATGAGAGAAGGGAGGGATAAAGGGATGAAGGAAGGGAGGGATGTAGGGATGTCGGGATGTTGGGATGTTGGGATGATGAGATGAGAGAAGGGAAGGATAAATGGATGAAGGGTTGTAGGGATGAAGAGATGAAAGAAGGGAGGGATAAAGGGATGTTGGGATGAAGGGATGTAGGGATGAAGAGATGAGAGAAGGGAGGGATGTAGAGATGTCGGGATGAAGGGATGTTGGGATGTAGGGATGAAGAGATGAGAAAAGGGAGGGATAAAGGGATGAAGGAAGGGAGGGATGTAGGGATGTCGGGATAAATGGATGTTGGGATGAAGGGATGAGAGAAGGGAGGGATAAAAGGATGAAGGGATGTTGGGGTGAAGAGATGAGAGAAGGGAGGGATAAGGGGATGAAGGGATGTAGGGATGAAGAAATGAGAGAAGGGAGGGATAAGGGGATGAAGGGATGTTGGGATGAAGAGATGATAGAAGGGAGGGATAAAGGAATGAAGAGATGAGAGAAGGGAGGGATAAAGGGATGAAGGGATGTTGGGATGAGAGAAGGGAGGTATGAAGAGATGTTGGGATGAGTGAAGGGATTGATGAAGGGATAAAGGGATGAAGGGATGTAGGATAAAGGGAGGTATGAAGGGATGTAGGATAAAGGGAGGTATGAAGGGATGTAGGGATGAAAGGATGTTGGGATGAGTGAAGGGAGAGATGTTGGGATGTTGGGATGAAGGGATGTTAGGATGATGGAAGAGAGGGATGTATGCATGTTGGATGAGGGAAGGGTGGGATGTAGGCATGTTGTGATGAAGGGATGAGGGAATGGACGGATTAAGGGATGTAGGGATGTCAGGATAAAAGGATGTTTAGATTAGGGAAGGGCCGATGTTGGGATGAGGGAATGGGCGATGTTGGGATGAGGGAAGGGGCGATGTAGGGATGAAGGGATGAGGGACTCGATGGAGGAAGGGATGTTTGGATGAAGGGATGTAGGGATGTTGAGATTGAGGAATGAATCGATGTAGGGGTGTATCGTTGAAGTGGGTCGAATGGTGGAGGGATGAAGGGGTTTGGCTTAGTATGAGGTAGAAGGGTAATGGTATGAGTAGAAGGGAGATGAAGGGTGGTTGAGAGAATAGAGACGAGCGATGGCCGGATGTTTGGCCAGATATAAATAGACTTAGCCATTATTAGAGATGAGGTTGAGGCGTGGCCATGCTGCTGAACCAAATGAACTTCATTTATTAAAAAAAAAAGACAAAACGATTGCTTATTACGATGCCACATATTACAAAAATCAACAGCTTGATTCAAGAAAAAACAATATTTATCAAAACTGATTTTATTGATTTAAAAACTATAGTATTTCTTCTGCCCCAATTTTTTTTTTTTTTTTTCATGTTTTTTAACTGAAAAACTAATTTAAAAAAAAAAAACTAACCTTTTTCTGCGGTTTGATATGACCGCACCAATTCCCTATACTGCATAGCTAAGGTCTGTTATCCTTAACAGCGATGTGTAAGTAAGTATTATCAACCTCTGTAATGTCCGAATTGACCAATCAGCCATTTAGTAACAATATATTGCTCATATTTTCCCCCAGGTTCAGTTATTAGTTTAATCTGACCCAGCCTCAAGATCATGATGATAGGAGGCTTGTGATGTCTTATTTTCCTTGAGTACAACACATTTGTACTAGTTTTACTATGATGATCTTTCATTTGAAGATCATATCATCAAAATAAATGACATTCCATGACTGCAAACCCTCCACACTGCCCTCTCCCACCTGGACCAGAGGAACACTTATGTGAGAATGCTGTTCATTGACTACAGTTCAGCATTCAACACCATTGTGCCCTCCAAGCTCATCATTAAGCTCAGGGACCTTGGGCTCAACAGCGCCCTCTGTGACTGGATCATGAGCTTCCTGACGGGCAGATCTCAGGCAGTGCGGATGGGGAACATCACATCCTCCACCTTGACCCTCAACACCGGACCCCCTCAGGGTTGTGTGCTCAGCCCTCTCCTCTACTCCCTGTTCACGCACGACTGCGTGGCCACACACAGCTCCAACACCATCATCAAGTTTGCTGACGACACGACCGTCATCGGCCTGATCACAGACGGCGACGAGACGGCGTACAGAGAGGAGGTCAGAGCCCTGACATCTTGGTGCCAGGACAACAACCTCCATCTCAACGTCAGCAAAACAAAGGAGCTGATTGTGGACTACAGGAAGAGGCAGAGAGAAGCACACACACCCATCACCATCGACGGGACTCCTGTGGAGAGAGTCAGCAGCTTCAGGTTCCTCGGGGTTAACATCAGTGAGGACCTGACATGGACACATCACACCAGGGTCATATCCAAGACGGCTCGACAGCGGCTCTTCTTCCTCCGCAGGCTGCGGAAGTTCAACATGGACTCCAGGATACTCTGCAACTTCTACAGGTGCACCATCGAGAGTATCCTGACTGGCTGCATCACCGCCTGGTATGGCAGTTGCACCGCCCTCAACCGTAAGACTCTACAGAGGGTGGTGAAAACTGCTCAGCACATCACCAGGACGGAGTTGCCATCCATGGAGGACCTCTACACCCAGCGGTGTAGGAAGAAGGCCGGTAGGATATTAAAGGACCCCCATCACCCCAGCAACAATCTGTTCTGTCTGCTGCCGTCTGGCAGATGGTACCGCAGCATTCGGACCAAGACCACCAGACTCAGAGACAGTTTTATACCACAGGCTATAAGACTACTGAACTCCTGAGCTGTGTGAATGTCTACTCACATCTGTTTATAGTACACACATACATATATATATATATATATATAGATTATACACATCTGCCATACATATCTGTTTATAGTACACATATCTATATATTATACATATCTGCCATATACATCTGCTATACATAATATATGCATCTGTCCATACCTCCTCATTCAACAGTGTAAAGTGTTTAAATACTTTCAATGTATTCCACATATGTATATATTACACATCCTCAAATCTTTATTGTTGATATTGTAAATATTCTTCTCTCTTTTTGCACTATTTTATTTATCTTTTGCACCATGTATGTTGAGTTGTTGGAGGAGCACGCGACATAAGATTTTCATTGCCAACATATACGTTGTATCTGCTGTGCATATGACAAATAAAACCTTGAAACCTTGAAACCTTGAAACCTACAGGCTGCCAGCAGTAAACAACATGGAGCCTACAGCACTGTCTTTTTGAAAAGTGTCTCTTGGACATGATTCACACCGGTATGGTTCAGTGAAAAGTGTTTTTGGAATGAAACTGTGTTTGGAGAGGAACCCAGTACCAGATAACCTTTGGGTTGCAGGGATGAGTAGGGGGTTTGAAGAACAGGATTCACAAGGTGATGCTAAGCATTCCTTACATTTCCCAGCCCCCCAGATCCTTACTTAAACTTAAACACAGTAAAGACATATTTGCTAGGTAAGCCTGAAGATGAACAACAATACCCATCAGCAGTGTCTGAAGAGTAAAATGTTGCAATAACAACCCACACTTTTATGTTCAGAGAAATTACACTACATTTACAATGTCTCCATTTAAAAAACGTTGTGTTTGATGTACAAAAGAGTTATAGTGTGTTTGTTGTGTAAATAAATAGACAGAAATGAGTCACAATACGAGCCATTTGAGTATTGCTGCTTAGTTTTTTAAGTATCTGAATCTAATACCTGTTTCCTGAACCTGTGGTAACTCCAGCCTGATGATGGCCTCTGTCCCTGGATTTCCTGCTTGTCTGTCTTTGCATGCTAGGCTCTCTGAAGGGAGCCTACGTAATCTGGGCTTCCTCAGTCAGGATTCTCCTATTTGGACTTCGAGCTGGAGATGGGGAAGTTCTTAAACCTTCCAGTGTTGTAAGAAGGCAGTCAAGCGCCCAAAATTAGCCATAGTGTTTGTAGACTACCTCTGCAGAGAAAAGGAATGACAAGCTCTTCAACGTCTTTTTAGAACTCCTTCATGACACGGTCAAAGATGTACTAGTCTCCTGTGAGAAACCTTGAGATCTTGACCAGCAAGCACCTCCTTCACCATCTTGAAAATGCTTTCTTACAGAGTCACCAGGAACAGTAGTCATGGTATTGAAACAGACTGCTTCAATAGTCCCCCGGAGGCAGCAGCTGGCCGGAATTAAACTGTGAACTGTTCCTTTGACCCTTTTGCTTTCTAGAAATCGTAAAGAGTTGTCATCTTTTTCCACTAGTGCTCATGTTTTCCTGAGTTCAGATCCACAACCCAAACATGGTGTGGACTGTGGATCAGGTTAAATCCTGGAGTCTGTTTACATTCTCCCTAAGCCCCAGCCATCACCAAACCAGTGCTTTGGCACCGCCTCCTGACCTATTCTCTCTCTCTTGGTTTATCATGACCTTGTCTATCAACTGCAAGGCCAACCAGAGAACGTGGTTTCTGACAGAGGTCCTCAGTTTACTTCCCAAGTCTGGAGGGCGTTCTGCACTGCCCTATGAGCCACTACCAGCCTTCCTCCTGTTTACCATCCCCACACTAATGGGCAGTCAGAACAGGGCTATCCAGAAATGGAGGCTGAAGTCCAAAGTTTCACTTCTGCCAACCCAACTACTTGGAGCTCCCAGCCACTCTGACTGGAGCATACCTCCAATACCTCACTAGATATGCCTCAGTTTTCTGTTTTCTAGGTGACCAGGCTCTCTTGTTCCATGTGTTTCTGTCCGAGGACCTAAAAGTGTACCTGCACTGCTCTTGTTCGTGCTGTCACAGCACCTTAGACTAGGATAACTGCTGCCAGCCTCAGCCTTTGCCACAGCAGGTCTCACTTCCAGGACAAACATTGAATACACCATCTTCTCATTAGTCATCTGCCTCCTGTCTCTGTTTCTTTCCTTTCACTAGACTAGCTGTGAAAAGCACAGCGGCTCAGCTTTGGCTTCTTGGGGGCGTGAACACAACATTGAAGTCAATATGGCAAACTATCATACAGTGAGTTGCTTTTCTCGCCACCCAGCAGAGTGACATGATAATTGATTTTGAGTCGTGTTTCTAGACTGACCTGATCAATGTTAGCCCAACATTTGTTTTGTTAAGACATATTCAGACCCAACCCAAATGCTAAGATTATAGATCAAAAAGCAACATCGTAGCATCCTACAGTATAAAAGTGATTACTATTATTGCTTTGTAATTCTTTGACTTTTATGTTCATTAATCCATTTTTCTTTATTCAGTGATGCAGATACGTTCTGAAGTCTGTGCTTACTCATACATGAATTTAATGTTTTAGTGGTTGGTAAAAGTTTTCTCTCTAAGGTTACTATCTCAAATACGATTAATATTGATCTCTAAGCCTGGAATCAATCCATGATGTCAAGTGTTGTATTAAACCTGACAAACTGCTATTTAATCATACCTACTGTAGAAGTGACAGGTAGAAAAAAAGGCTTGCATTAAACTTTTTCAAATCATCTCATTGAAGCTTATGCAAGAATTTAGTTTGTCTAGTCGTTCAGTTACACAATACAAAGGTTCATGCAAATACAAAGAAAATCAATGTCGTTTTCCTGCACTAACAAGGCCATACATCTGCTGTAAAGGAACGTAAGCAAAGAAAGGGGACGAAAGAGCTGTGTGAGGAGGAGGCAGAAGGCCCCTGGAAATCAATTTTGACACATTAGACCTATTAGCTTATTGAGAGGTGAAAGATGGATTGAAGGCTGCACGTTAAAGAGAGCGCTAACCGTAAAACAGCTTCTCCACTGATGAGCTCTGTGGAAAGTAAGAAGCCACACGCCAACATCTCTCCATCGTTGTTTTATGTCTGAAAAAGAGGAGTCAACCAAAACTCAATTATTACTCAAAGTAATGAAATGAATAATGTTTAAAAAATCCTAACTGACATAATAATCGATCATGGATTTAAAAACAAGTTTTGTTCCATTTAAAGTGGATATTACTTTGTTAGAAAATCATATACAAACAATATCATTTAGAAGATTTTGGGAGAACTAAACTTATTATTGTTATAATGATTATTATAATATACTGCTCACTTTCAGGTGTATATCAGTATTTAGTGTCTTCGTGGGACATGTCTCCATGCTTTGATGTTCAGAAAGCTGTTTGTTTTTCTCATACTGCCTGTTCTGCAGCTCTTCTTTTCACCCTATTTCGCGCAGCATCACATTGTCCACTTTGTTTTGGATCAAAGGAGTTCTATTTTTAAATCAAGCAGTTAAATATGATTTTGCAAGTTTTACAGTTCAAGACAAACCTTTTATGTTGGGCTTATGATGAATGTGAAAGTGTGTGTCGCTGTTACAACACTTTATTTGCTACTGCTTGTAGAATATCTGCTGAAAGGATTATAGCAAAAGAATATAAAAGAGAAAGTACAGTTGTTTAGAAAATGGTGAAACTATGGAATGGTATAGCCTTCTGTACTTGCTTTATAGTAAAATACATAAATAATGTCACAAATAATAACAAAACATATTCTTTGTCTTTCTGATTATTACAAACGTCAACTCTCAGCACTTTACCTCACATAAATATTCTCTCAGCTTGCATTCAAGTTTAATGCACTAACTGAGCATCAGTGCACTTTCCTGGATAATTTAAAGAAGCTGGCAGATGGTTGCTCATTTTCCGAAGTAGCTTTTTCACTGTGTGAGGAAGTCAATCTTTTTAAGGAGGGTTGAAGCGTACAAATGAGCTCCACAGCCAGACAACTTCCCACTCTCCATCTCAGGAAAGCCATCCAGCTGAGTCAAAATGTAGACGAACTGGGCTCCATTTATTTGTCTTGACATCATAATATCTTTGTAATCAGTATAGAGTGACTGGAATGTTATGTTACCATGATTTCATGAATCTTAATATCATACCTAAAATAAAATTCTGCATGTCTACACTGTAGCTTTAAAACATTAAACACGTCCTGGAGAGAAAATTGTTCGGAAATTAGTGTTTTAATTAAGCAGATGTGTTTTATTTTTTGTCAGCACAAAAAGCAGGGGATGAAAAGCCCATTAAAGTGCGTCTGAAAAGAGCTGCGACTATATTTCACCTCACTAACTGCTCTGACAATATTCTCTCAGGCCTGTTGATTTGAATAGTGTGAATATTTATGTCAGGAGGTGTTTGCTTGGTCTTAATGTCTGTGCTCTTTGAGCAGACAAAGAGGACAGTTATTGTCTGCTTTAAGTGCTCGTATATTAACAGAGGATTGTGCTGCCAGAAGAAGCATTAAGGTCTCTTCATTATTTAATCATTCACTGCTTCACACTGTGTGCTTGTCAGAAGGCTGGACACACTGGGCTAGCTCTTTGCTCTATGTGCATTGTTAACTAAACGCAGACAGTGACCTTTAAAAAATAAAAAAAAGGTATATTAAATGCTTATAGCTGAAATCCAGGTGATGTCTCTGTGAAAGACCAGCCATCAGTATGTTTTTTCTTCAATATTTGAACTATAAATTAAAGCTATTTCTTATTTTGAACAGCAAATAATGGCCCTATTATACTTTTGGGGGTTTTCCCTTTCCTGGAGTATATTATATAGATTTTTGTGCAAGTAAACGGTCTGCAAAGGCTAAAATCCCTGTGTTCCTCTCCCACACACTCCCCCCCTGCCTGTAACACCGCCATTGGACTCCATTATTTACTTCCATAACGCAGTTACATCATTACCTAACACTTTCGCTTCCATTGGCTAGCGCTCTAATACATTGTACGTGATAGGCTAATGGACGGGTTGTTGTTGTTGACCAATCACAACAGAGCTGGCCAGCTATCCAATCAGAGCAGACTGGGCTCTGGTTTCAGACAGAGGGGGAAAAGAGGTGCTGCAGCACAGGCAGTATGAGAACAATAAAGAGCTTTTTGAACATTAAAGTATGGAGACATGTCCCAGTAGATACACTACATACTGATATATAATATATTTAAACTGTTCATGCCAAACCACATAAGCATTCTTTGGTCTCTAAAGTGCTCCATATCGATTCCCTTTTAGGAAATGACCGGCCGCGACAGCAGAATGGTGTTGTTTTCAGAGTGGAAGTGTTTGTGTCATCTTGATGATATGTTCCCCTGGAGACATCTTTGAGTACTTTGCCAGGTGACATTACTCAATAATAAATTAACTACTGACTGAAAAAAGGTCACATCACACATTACAAAAACACTGTCACCATCACATGTACCGGCTGTAGCTGACAATTAAATACATGTTATTATATAATAATGTTGTTGGCCATTCTTAATGTATCAGAAAAATCTTTGGTATTGCAAAGAATTGTAAAGTAGGAAGAATTGGGAAAGTTAATGTAAGTAAATGCAAAGGCAGCTGCAAGAACATAACAAAAACACACAAAGACACATGCTGAAAGCAGAGCATGTGGGTGTGTGAAAGGGATTCCTTCTCTTCCCCTGGGAAACACTCACTTCCAATTGTTTACACTCGAACAGGTGTGGACAGCTTTAATAAAGATGAGCTCTGAATCTGACTGTGACCAGGGATATGAAAATATCTTTTGACCTTGCAAACAGGGATTACAGCGCAAGTCAGCCACAGCAGGAGGCGACTGCACACTGCATGCCCTGCGTTCCTCAGAATTTATGGCCCTGCAGACGGCCCCATGCTGTATGTGTTGCTCTCCGCCACGGGTTACGGGATATACACAAATGGTGATGCGTGGGTGTCAGGAGAGGTGCGAGACGCTGATGTTTCAGGTTTCAGGGCTCAGCTGGACTCCTGCAGCCTTCTCAATGTAAGTGAATTATATCTACTCAGGGGACATATACAGGAAACAGGAAGGGCCCCAAGTCACCGCTGGATCATAAACACCTTCATGTTTGCTCTCTTATTCCCACTCTGTCTTATTTATGTCTCTGAGGAGCAATAGCATCACCCAGCAAGTGAACTGCATTACTGTAATTTGTCCCAGGATCCTGACAAAAGCATGCGTCCACCATCACATGTCAATACGTGGCTCTGTCCATTAATTGAACCAAGGGCCATCCGTTTATGAGACGGAACACATGCGTGAGAGAGGAAATGGACACGATGAAGGCTTAGTCAAATGACTAGGAGTAGATCAATGTTTTTCTGTATTGAGGCAAATTATGAAAAAATGCAGAGTTTGGAAAGTATAAGGTTAATATAAGTGTACTAATAGGGCGACAGTGACTGAGGAGATAAATGGGCGTCCACCAATCAACGGTCAATGGTGTGATCTGTGGTCCCTAAGCAAGATACTTTTTCCAAAATGACACTTGTAGGTATGTCTACAGTATTGAAGTGTAAGTTGCTTTGGATAAAAGAATCAGCTTAATTATCTGAAATGTAATTGCACCAGTCAATTTCACCATGTTGCCATTTGAAAATAATTTCAACTACTTGACAGAAAGAGATAGATACAGGTAAATGTAAACATGTACTTTATTCTTCAACTGTGTATTATGTGCCACACATGGGCCGGATTTAAACCTCTCTACCAGGTGACTTGGTAGCAAGGGCCACCACGTTTACCCGGTTTTTTTTTGTGCCTTAAGTAACATGTGTATGTTTATTTAATGACTTAACTGTATATTATTAATAAGAATGATTGGCACAAGTTGCCCCAAGACTGAGAAAGGCCTCTAAATATTGTAACTGAAAATCAAAAATAGTATCATTAGAAGTCTTTCATGCAATATGGATGCATTGTTGACAAAAACGTGTTGTAACTTGACATGATAAAAAAACAATGACTGATTTACTATTGAATCCCTCCAAATATTAATCATTAATACATTTTATTCTTTCTTAAAGCTTTTACTTCTTACAATAGTCTTTTAAGAATTACTCAAACCTTAAAGCATATGGCATTTTGGAACATTGTTTTCACTTCTAAAGCCTTCTATTCAACCTGTTCTGTAAAGTGAATGTAGTTCCCCAGTAGGGATGGGGAAATAGGATATACTTTGACTTTGTCGGGTGTGTGGAAACTTTAATTTTTTTAAAGATTTGGATTCATGTATGCCAGGGTTATCACTTAACATTACAAAGTACTAAAATAGTTGAGAACAGATTTGCTGTCTTTGCAGTAATATTTAAATGTTGTAGACAATTTTAATAATTCTTATCTAGCTTGTGACTTTTTCTTTTTGTTCAAATAACGGCATCAGAGCCTTCCAATTTATTTTAGGTAATATATGATGCCTGAAAATATTGATTTATGTCCTTAATAGTGTAGGACCATTGTTACTTTTGAAAGCTATGAGAGGCTAATTCATCTTTATAACTTCTAAAGTTTCGTCAAACACATAAAGTATGTGTTTATATACTGACCTCTACAAATACTGCTCAGAAATATAATGAATTATTATGCAGACTACAATAAGAAGTAATTGGATTGTACTTCAACTATACAAGCAGAAAGTACTTTCAGGCAGCTTGTGATGGAAAACAGCTGACTGTGTTGATCCTGTATGACTCCTCCAAATTTGATAGAAAGCAAGCAAACATCCGATATACCCACCGTTCACCCTGACTTTGTTGACGATTTGGAAAGAAATATTACTATTGAGGAACTGACTACTGCAGTCAAGTCCATGCAATGTGGAAAGTGTCCAAGACCAGACGGCTACACTGCTGAATTCTATAAGGTATTTTTACATAAATTAGCCCCCATTTTATTTGACATGTTTAATGACTCATTTGAATCTCTTAAATTACCCCAGACTCTCACTCAGGCTTCAATTTCCCTTATTTTGAAAAAGAATAAGGACCCTTTGTCTTGTGCCTCATTTCGTCCTATAAGCTTGCTGAATGTAGATTTCAAGCTACTGTCTAAACTCTTAGCTTTGCTCTTTGAGTCTACACTTCCCTCTGTTATCTCCCCTGATCAAACGGGTTTCATTAAAAATAGACACTCTTTTTTAAATTTAAGACGGTTGCTTAATACATTTTATAACCCATCTTCATCTACTGCTCCGAAGCATTAATATCCCTAGACGCAGAGAAGGCTTTTTGACCGTTTGAGGGGGGCTATCCACCAGACAGGGTTGCCCTTTGAGCCCTTTGATTTTCGGCCTTGCTATTGAGCCCCTCGCCATTGCGCTTCGCTCTAACCCCTTCATTAGTGGGATAACCAGAAATGGTGCAGAACAGAGGGTCTCTCTTTATGCGGACCACCTTCTTATGGATTATGAATGTACTCTTCCTAAATTTGCCTATCTGTTTCAGTGTATACCTATTTTTCTTCCTCAAGTGATTTTTCGAAAAAATATATTTTTTTAACATTTGTGTGCTTGACTCATTTCGTTAAGTTTAGTTAAAACATGTTTATTAATTTGTATTCTTGCCTAAAGAGAATGAGGGTATGTGTTTGTTTGTATTTTGTTGTGTGACCAAGCCGACTGTTTGTCTTGTTGTTGTAATGCATGTTATATGATCTGCACAACTGTAATGTGACACTGTCAATCGCAACCGCTCTGTCATCCCTGTTTACATTGTGTGAAAAATCAATAAACAAAGTTTATTAAAAAAAAGAGAAAGCAGACATCAAATCCATTCTAAAGGATTTTGAAATGGACCTACATGTTACCATCACAAGACAAAGCCAAGACCATCACAATGGCTTCCTGTGGACCTACATTTCTAGCTTCCATCTTATCCCATTACATGTGGTTCATGACTCCCCAAGCCTGTCCTTAAAGTAGGTTCCAGCAACCAGAGGGGGATTATTGAGACATGAGGCCCCACGGCCAGGAGGTGGAGCAATTTTTCACCAAATAACTCAGGACCCCTGACAGAGGTCCTCTTTAACTCAACTTCAGTCAGACAACTCACGTGTTTCATTAATATGTTTATTGGAAACAGTGTATAGTTTGAGTTTGGCGTCTAGGCACGGGCCTCATCACTCCACACGCGAATGTATGATTGGTGCTCGAGTTGACTGCCTGAACTAGCTCGCAGGCTTCGCCCCATTTACAAGCCATTGGATGTAGGGCGTCACCATACCTGCTGCATTCCAGGAATTGATGGTGGTCATACTAATCTAAAATCTATAGGGGCTATTTGGTTCTGTATGGCGTTAACAATCCAAGCCTGATACTACAAGTATCAAATGTCACAATGGATATGGACGTTTGACCTGGGTAGGTGTGCAAATATTTTGAGAGAGGATTGCAATAACAGCTTGTTGGCTTAAAGTTAAATATAAAAACAATATTGTAGTTCTAATACAGTCCGTTTAGACTGGCATCCATCCTGTATTTTTCATGTTCAAATAAAATAAGAACTCTAGAACTCTAGACATAATCCAAATTTCCCTATGAATCTGCATGGACAGTACTGGTTAACCGGACAGTCACGCCATTTTCTACCCCCTGGATTTTAAAGTGACGTGTAGCTCCCAATCCCCCTCGAAAAAAAGTTATAAGGCAACAGAAATTAAGACAAGCAGGCTCTGTACTATGCGAAGTTAGCATCTGTCAAAAGAATTGGGTGAAACAGGCTTTACTTGTATGATGTATGTAGCTATGGAACTTACAAAGGCCAGGTTTTGGCTGTAAAACCAAGCTTCTGAAATCCCAGAAAACTCAATATAACATTATGTTGCTAAAGTAAAATACATACATAGGTTTGCCACCATTTATTTCTATACTTTTTTATTTATTGTTTAGTTTATTTTTAAAATGTTATAAGTGAAATCCCCTTTTGACGTTTATTATTTATTTAGTTTTCATTATCATAATGATCTGCTTTGGGTTTTTATATAGTTTTTGTTGGTTTATTTATCTAATAGTTTTTTATATTTTATTGTATTTATTGGTTTTGCCGTCTTTTATTTTACAGAGGAATCTTTTTTTTTATTGTGTTTTATTTTTTAGTAACATACCTTTTAACTCCTGTGTCCTTTAAATTGTTGAACTGTTTATCCTGTTGCTATTCTGATTCTGGCTTGGTGTGGAATTCTTGTTGTCAAAGCATTTTGAAGGGCACCTGATGTATGTAAAGTGCTATTCAAATAAAGCTTTTATTATTATTATCATTATTATTATTTATTTTTAACACCGGTCTTAAGTTAAAGTTGTTATTCAGATCAAACCATTGACTGTAATGATTATAATCATTTAATCAAATTGGTCAGAGAGCTTTTATTTTGGAGAGTAAAAACCGGAAGTAGGATGTTAGTAAAGTCACGTGACTGAGTCGTTTGAAGTGGGAGTGTAAAGATGGTTGCCACTGTCACCATGTCAAATCTGGATCTATTGAGGAGTTTCTGTTTTTTATGTCCAATGTTTCTTTTAAAAAACATCCGTAAAATAACATTTATGTTTGTTACCGTCTGTTTATTAATGAGCCCTTCGTTGGCTGAAGAGCAGGAATTTGTGGATGACTTTTTGAAGAGGGAATACTCTCTGGCAAAACCGTACCGTGGTAAGTTTACCGTGGACTAAATTAAGCCGGAGTAACTGCAAACATTAGCTAACAAGTGATACTAAGCTAAACTGAGCTAATGTTAGTATCGTGAATTAGCATTTATCTTAACCTAGCCTCATTGCTGTATAAGCTGCCGAGTGTAATCATTAACTCAGAATAACTCTGCCGTAAAGCCTTTGGTTATTATTCATTTTAGGTAGAGGCACATTAAGGACCATTAAAGCTAACTAACGTGACTTAACCCGAAACGATAGCTGTTTCTGTTAGCATGTATAGAGCTCACACCTAACCTAGCGAAGCATGAGCTATTTCCTTTGTGTCATATATGCCGAATTTACCATGATCACATCAGAGGCTCGAGAGGTTCTCAGTTCTTGTACTTGAGTAAATGTTAAACTACCAGTGTAGGAATACTCTGTTACAGTAAAACTCCTGTAATGTAATGTTACTCAAGTGAAAGTACAAAGGTATTAGCATCAAAATAGTACCAGAAGTAAAAGTAGTCATTGTTTGATTGGTCCATTTCAGAATAATATATCTGATATGTTTTATAATTATTGATCATGAATCGTTTGAAAACAGATGGAGCTTATGAGGGAATATCAATGTTGCTGTTTTGCAGGCTTGGGTCTCTCTAGTTCTTCACACTGGGATCTCATGGGCACTGCTATGGTTACACCTGATTATGTGAGGCTGACACCGGACCTGCAGAGCAGACAGGGAGCAGTATGGAGTCGAATTGTAAGTCTACAATAAACGTCATAACACATCATTACCAGACATCCCACACCCCCTTACTGCTCTCAATCTGCCTCACTTTAACACAGTTACTATGAAATTGTCTCGTTAACATAACCACTAATCACCTAGGTATATAAACGGTTCAAAATCATACGAGGTTGTTTCTCAATTCCATAGACAGATTCTCTACATGGCATAACACAAGAATAACCTGCTTGTCTTCATTTCTGTCTCTTTCCAGCCGTTTTTCGAGCGGGACTGGGAGCTTAAGGTGCAATTCAAAATCCATGGCGTCGGAAAGAAGAATTTGAATGGGGATGGCATGGCTATCTGGTTAACCAAAGATCGTATGCAGAACGGTAGGTGGACTGGATCAAGTCTAGACACGAGGACGAGAGGCTGAAAATAATTTAATCTAATGTGAAAACATATAACATACCATATCTCTCTTTTTTTATGAGTTTCCCCCTCATAGTTGCATGTTTTCATGATGAGATTTCAAACCTTTGCTACCATGCTTGTTACTATTATTAATTGTAAAACATTCCCTTGATTATTTTTCTCAGCATTTTGAAAGCTGTCGTGGCGTAGATTTGGCCACTGCCATTCAAAACACTTATTAGGTCAAGCATATTCCTATAAATGTGATTGCTGTTGGCAGTAGTTTACTTTTCAAAGCTTGTACAGGATTTAGTGACTCTCTGACCAATCAGAGGTCTGCACTGTTTTAACTCCAAATGTAACTATCGCCCAAGTTGCTGAGGTGGTTCTCAAAGAAGTTTGAGGTTATTTTCATGCCTTTTCCTGATGCAAAGCCAAAAGATAATTAGTCAAGTTCCCCTATAATATCAATCCTGTCTGTATGAGTCCATAAACCTTCATGGACCTCCAACAAACAACTCCAATAATCCGTGCTGTTTGATTACCTCACTGTGACTTTGCAGGTCCTGTGTTCGGCAACATGAATCAGTTCGTTGGACTTGGAATACTTTTGGACACTTACCCCAATGCTGACAAGACCCATGATGTGAGTGACAGTTAGTAGCTTGTGTTTAATGCCTGTGTTAATGTCCTGTTGGTATAAGAGAAAGCCTCTCTTTCTGCAACCCTTCAGAAAGCATCTGTTTATTCCTAAATCTTCACCAGTTCATCATCCCATGTTGTCTTGTCGCATACAGTGAAGGAAATGGGTCTTTGATCCCCTGCCGATTTTGTTAGTTGGCCCATTAACAAAGAACTCAATAGTCTATACTTTTAATGTTAGGTTTATTCTAACATTGAGCGACAGAATATAAAAAGAAATCCAGAAATCTACATTAAAAAAATATATAAATTGATTTGCGTTTAATGTTGGGAAATAAGTATTTGATCCTCTTGCAAAACATGACTTAGTTTTTGGTGGAAAAAGCCCTGTTGGACAGCACAAGAGGGCAGATGTTTCTGGTAGTTGGTCACCAGTCGATGCGGTGAATCGCCCTGTCCCCTTAGCAGAGAAACCCCACCCCCCAAAGCATAATGTTTCCACCTCCATGCTTGACTCTGGGGATGGTGTTCTTCGGGTAATAGGCAGCATTTCTCTTCCTCCAAACACGACATGTGGAGCAGACTTCAGACGGCCTGGACATGTTCCTTCTTGAGCAGGGGATCTTGCGGGCGCTGCAGGATTTTAGTCCATTACGGCGCAGTGTGTTACCAATAGTTTTCTTGGTGACTGCGGTCCCAGCAGCCTTCATTAACAAGTCCCTCCTGTGTAACTACTGGCTGATCCCTCACCTTTCTCATGATCTTAGATGGTGGAGACCCAGACCGAGGGCGATTGATAGTCATTTTGTGCTTCTTCCATTTTCCAATAATCAAATCAGTTGTCTCTTTCTCACGAAGCTGCTTGCTGGTAGTCTTGTCTTCTATTCCAGCCTTGTGCCGGTCTACAGTCTGGTCCCTGATGTCCTTAGACATTAGTTCCTCCATGATCACAAGACCTGTCTATGGTCTGGCCCTCGGTAGAGAGGTTGTAATCTGATTTACTGACTGTGGACAGGTGTCTTTTATCTAGGTAAAGAGTTGAGGAGTACTTTCTTAAAGGGAGAGGACTTATTTAACCGCTCCGTGGGAGCCAGAATCCTTGTTGGTTGCAAGAGGATCAAATATTTATTTCCCCCAATTAAATGCAAATCAATTTATATCTTTTTTTAATCTACAGTTCTGGATTTATCTTTTTGATATTTTGTTTCTTACAATTTCTTTGTAAGTGGGCAAACTTACAACATCGGAAGGGGATCAAATACTTATTTCCTTCACTCTACATGGTTCCATACATTGATACATCGGCAAACTTCAGCCCTATTTTCTCTCATCGGCACATCGAATACTCCGATAGCACTAGTAGATGTTTATCTGTTTTACTGGGCCATTTAATTTAGTTCTGTTCAAGAGGTTGTGTTATTGGTCACTTGATGGAGAAAATGAAGTCTGCTCATTTTGAAAGATTAGAACACTGAGGCGATCTATCGTACCTTTTTTGTGACACTAACTCTTAAGTAATTCGTCGTGTGACTCCTCAGTGGCCCTACTGCTGCAGGATTTCCCCCCTGTGTGTTTGTCAGGGTTGGTAAATCAAATGCAACCCTAAGAGATTTTTGACCCAATGCTGCAGTGTTTTAAGTTGCCTCGCTTTTGCTATATATATATACTCCATGTCCTTATGTATAAACTAAAAGCTTCTATATAAAGGCTTTTGTAGAAGTTGTTATTCAGAACTTTGCGATGGGGATGTGAAGGGTTGAAAGGCAGTTCATCCTTTTTTGTTATAACGATTTATCGGTTTCCCTGGCACAAAAAGACAAATTATTACCAACTAAAAATAAACAAAAAAAACACTGGAAGCAGCGTTTGGGGTCACTTTGTAAGAATGTGGTGAGGACACTCATTTCAGATAAAGTAGCTAAGTAACTGTGCTACGCTGCTGCAAAGCGGGAGCAACTATTGCTTTACTGTTCTCTATTCAATTATTACTAATATTAAACGTGTCAGAGGTCCAAACTGCACCACTTGGGTTACCAGAAATACACCCAGAAGTGTGAATAGTCCTACAGATTGTTCACGTTCTCTTGTGCAAATAAACTCTCAAAAATGTACAATTCTTTGTGCATGCTATTTTCACACATTTTTAAACGTATCATCTTAATGCAAAAATGGTCAGGACAATATTGTTAATTTCCATGTCTCCTGCCTCCCGAGTATAAATGAGAATGGCCTATGGGTAGCGGTATCGGATAAAATTGTTATTTAAAAAACAGTGATGGCTAAGAAACCTATCAGTGCTGGCTGGCGTCTGGTGCAGCAGAAATAAACATTGTGCTTTGTTGCATGCAGGTGTCTGTGTGCTGTTTTTAAACCCTTGTCTTTCTTCTTCTCCTCCTTCTCCCTCTCAGAGGTCCTTCCCCTACGTGTCAGTGATGCTGGGGAACGGGACTCTGTCCTATGACCACGATTCTGACGGACGGCACACTGAGCTTGGAGGATGCACGGCTATGGTGCGCAACGCAATCTACGACACGTTTCTCCTCGTCAGATACTCAAAAAACAGACTCAAGGTATTAAAGCCACAAAGTAAGGGGGATTGATACATTCTCTTCACTTGTTGAGTTATTACTCTGCCATTTGGCTTTATACATACATAGTCATGTAGAAATCAAAACAACACCCCACTATTATTGTGGGGTGTTGCTGTATACATAAATTCCCCTGAAGCGCAAGGATTTTCCTGTGAACCATTTCGATGTTCACAAATCTAAATCTGATGATCAATATAAATATTAGAAAGGTCAATGGTTTCACTGCTTTTTGTGTAATGATAGGCATTGTCTGGATTGTGATGTTAAAAGTTGACAAATCTCTAAAGGCTAACAAATGTAAAGTTAAGCTTAAATTTTAAACCTAGTTTCAACTAAAATGATTCAGGAGCTACTGTGGTTTCCTAAACCAGGCAAAGAGAGGGGCTGATAATATAAGTGTGTCCTCTTAATAATAAACTTCCCACCCAAACTAAAAGCCTAGACAGGCTTGGACCGGTATTTCAAAAACAGTTTATTTAACAAAAAGGTTCAAACACCTCCAACAAAAGCACAAATACACATTACAACTGGAGTAACCTTCATTTTAAGGTACTCAGGCAATGTCCAACTCAAACTGCAGACTTCTTAAAACTGCTGAATAATCCAATTGAAAGCAAAAAAATGTCACTCAACCAAAAAAATCCCCTAAAAGAATCCAAGTGAAACAACATCTTCCAAGAAGAGGAAAAATATCCAAAAAGGAAGTGACTCACAGGCTGCCGAAAAGGTCAACTTATATGAAGGTAGACTTAAGCCCTGAGGTATCACCAACACTTAGCTAAACACTGCAAATCTACCCACATTTACACAGTTCCTTCCAGCAAGCTGCCAGGCTCTCTCTCCTAGCTCCTAACAAACAATCAATTCCCTCTCCCTTTGTTCCCAAGGGCCCCACCCCCTCTCCTCACCTGAATTCAACTGAACTCCTGATTAGTATCTACAGGGAGATGACAGGTCAAAGCAGGAGAGAGAGAGAGAGACACTCTGCATTCAGATGTATTTGTTCTACATTGGTGGCTGTCACACTGCAAAAACAGAAACGTTGACTTTAATTAAACGTATTATGTCAACAGATTTCACATGAAAGCATTAAGTTGGTGAAAGCAATTATATTAGGTTTAAATAAACAGTTTTTTTTGCAACTTAATATTGCTGCTTTCAACTAACGTAATACAGTTATATGAAATATGCTGAGTTTTTTCAGTGCGCAAAGTGTATACAAAGATAACTGCTAGCATTGGTGTATTTATTGTGAGCTTTCCTACGCCTTCCAGCTCATGGTGGATGTAGATGGTAAACAGGAATGGAAAGACTGTGCTGACATCACAGGACTCAGACTACCTCCTGGATACTTCTTCGGAGCCTCCTCTGCCACCGGGGACCTGTCCGGTATGAACTCCCAACAATCCTCTGAAGGATGCTCTCTCACTGCGTTCCTGTTTATGTACTGGTTTATGTTGTGTGTGTTGCTCTAGATAACCATGACCTCATCTCCATGAAGTTGTACCAGCTGACAATAGAGAGGAGTCTCGAAGAAGAGCAGGAAGAGGAGGACGTTACTGTCCCAAGGGTTGATGACATGGACCAGTTCCCAGGTTGGCACAACTTTCTATTTTTTTTGGTTTGTCTCACTGTCTCAATTCAATTCAATAAGCTGTGTAATAACCCAAATTAAAGCAGCAGAGGCAGAGATGGCCTTTAAACCCTTGAATGAGTCCAGCAATTACCCATAATAAAAATGTGGTAGCATTTTTCCTTAGAAAGCTTCCCCTTCTTGGGAAATGATAATATAATAATAGAAACGTTTAGATTTATTATAGAATGATATTATCACACCTCAGTTACAAAGTAAAGTGATTAGTTATACCCTCATAGATGTGAATTATTTATTATTCTCCACTAAAATTGAAGACTGGCAGAAAAAAAACGGGTTCAAGATCATCAGGATGTTTTCTTGGACGTTAATCCTCTGGAACCACTAAAGGCATTATCAAACTGACCCACCATCGCGACTAGACTTATATTCAGGTGTAAAGTCAGTGGGCTGTCCTTAAACTTTGGATATAAAAACCCATTCAAATCACTGTAATAGTCTACAGGTGTTCAGTGATGGTGTATTTTTGGAAGTTGGCATCACAGAGGCTCCCCAACCAATGGGATCTTTCCATTCAGTTCTGGGACTTGAAAAACAACATCTTACAAATGTATGATACTTGCACGTTTGTTTCAGAAGGGCTATCTCCACATATTAACACCACTTTTATGACTTTTGGAAGCGTAATTGCAAGAAGTTAAAATGAAATTTTAACACTCAGTTACCCTGTTTGGAGATTTCAGAGAGAGCTAGGGGGGGGGGGGATACTAGACTTCTGTTTTGAAAAATTCCTCTTTTCTTTGTAAATATATTTTGTAATTCTGTAATTACATCCCTATCGTATGGATTCACCGCTGCTAAGCTAAAGGCGCTAATGTTCGGCAAGATAGCGTCTAGCAGTCACGTTTACACACTTGTTAGCAACTGCTGTTCTTCATGAGACATAAAAGCTTCTGACATTCACTAGTGAGGTATTTAGGCAGAGGCAGGCTGTGGCGCAGTGGGATAGTGAGTTGATCATTGGATCAGGGGAGGGCTGGTTCAATCTCCACTGCAGTCAGCATGTTTCCGTGGGCAAGACACTTCACCCCAACGTGCTCCTGTGGGGACTGTCCACAGTATTGAGTGTATGTAAGTTGCTCTGGATAAAACATGTAATGTAATTTACTGACACGGTACCACTTTACAATAAAATTACTCTTATAATGGGTTTATAATTAGGTTATTAATGAGGTTGTAAACACTTTATTAATCATTAAGAACCATTTATAAACCAGCTCTAACATAGTATTCATCAACACAGGCTCACTATTTGGCAAGATGACTGAGCCTTATATTGGCTACCTAGTTTACTCCGTCTTCATCATGAACAGCATCCTGGGTATCTGTTGTTCCCTGAGTTGATTCTCCCCCATCCATCTGGATGTTTTGTTTATCTCATATCTTATAAAAGTGTATTAATGATTTATAAAGTGTTGACAAGCTAAGTAATAAATTAATTACAAACTATTCTTAGACCCTTTTATAAGGGCAGTCCTATTGTAAAGTGGTACCCATTTTTCTGATTAGAACTGAAACCAAAAACAGTTAAACGCTAACTCTTCCTGCAGTCTAAGGACTCATTCCTGCACCACTCCATTTGGTAACCGTGTTTCTAGAAGACATGCTGTCCTCTGCACCCTTCGTTCAGAATTTGCTAAACTGAAGATATGCAAGTTTCTTCCTAAGCATGATGCCAACACTGAAACACAGTTTCTAACAACTTTTTTTGTGCTGTTGCTCTACAGTGGAGATCCAGCAGGAAGGGATGAGCGGAATCCAGTTCTTCTTCACCCTCCTCTTCTCCATCCTGGGCCTGGGGGTGCTGGCAGTCGTGGGGCTCGTTGTTTACGGCCGCTGGAAGGAAAACCGACGCAAGCGTTTCTATTGATCAGAGAGCCACCGTTTGTTTCTTAATCAGCATCCACTAAAAACAATGCCCAGACTGCCATAGCTTTACTGAACCGTACAATCCAATGAACTGTTGGGTCTGAGGCCCAGAGCCACGAGAACATAAAGAGCCGTGAACATGTGAGCCAGCTGTGAAATATTTGTGTGTGTTTATGGAAGATTGATGCCATAAAGCTGCTTTATGTTGAAATATGCTCATCTCAAGCAAAATCTGCACTGACCGAGACGCTGTAGATTAAAAATAATCGCCAATATGAGTTTCTGATGTTGCCTACAGGAAGAGACAAATGTAAACCTCAAAATCCCAGACGCTGTGTGTAGTTGACATCATCTTACAGGAGTTTCTGCAGTTGTGTAGTTACCTCTTACTGCCACTTGGGGCTGCCTTCTTGCAGCTTTAATCTGACGGCTGCTGTAGAGACCAACGACCCTGTGGATCATTCAGCACTTCCTCTTGCTGAGCTGAAACCTTGTATCTGAGATAAAATACTTTGTTAGCTGTTTGTAAAGGACTGCTATTGAAACAGGAAGTGCCTAGCTCTCAATCTCCGTTCCAGTCTTACTTCCTGTTGAGTTCTTTGGTCTCATTGACTACTGCACTGAAAACTGCACAACCCCATTTACTGTCTAACTACTGTCGATTATGATCCGTGTCTTATTCTGTGTAGAAGAACAAGCAGCGTAAAACCGAGCACCAGCACTCAATTCATTCTAATTTAATCAGGTTTTATTGTTTGGCCATTGTACTAAAAGCTTTCATCTTTCATGCCGTCGCTCTTACGGGTTTACTGTTTCACTTGGCTTTTTCCTATAATTGTCCAATTAGGTCATTTTTTTTTTTTTTTGCATCAGTGTATGTCTAACTGATCCTATACACCAGTCATTATTGTGTAAAACAACTTTAAAATTGATCATTTGAATAATAATCTCAATACAATTCTGCTTTCAATGCTATAAATGAACCCATGTCAGAATAACTGTGATTCAAGAGCTTTTTCTTAATTTTTCAGTAAAGGTTTTTATTGAGACTCATGCGGTAATGTTTTGTTTTCCTCTCTCTTCAACTGTTTAAATCAATACTTTAATGCAGTTTTATTTCAAAATAGGACATATGCTAATTTCGAGCTTTATATCAGTATGTAGTGTCTCTCCTGGAACATGTCTCCATGCTTTAATGTTCAGAAAGCTCTTTATTTCTCTCATACTGCCTGTGATGCAACACCTCTTTTCACCCTCCGTCTGAAACCAGAGCCCAGTCTGCTCTGATTGGTTAGCTGGCCTGCTGTGGTGTAAAGTAAATAAGTAGATTGACTAAGTACTGTACTAAACTACACATTTGAGGGACTTGTACTTTACTTGAGTGTTCCAGTTTTTATAATATGTTGTACTCTACCCTCACTACAATTCAGTAAAATGGTGTACTTTTACTCCACTACATTTATTTAGTCCCTTTAGTTACTTTACAGATCTGGATTAATGATGGTAAATATAATCAGCCCTTAAATCAGACTGTAGTTCACCTGGAGTAAATCCAGCAGCTACCCTGCAGTATACAACGCCATTCAAACTAGCTGCACCTTTACCAGCTCTGAGAACACTTTAATGATCAATAATTAGAAAACATATCAGAGATATTATTCTGAAATGGACCAATCAAACAATGACTTTTACTTATGGCACTTCAAGCATTCGGGCCAGTGACACCAGCAGACTTAACAAACTGATAAGGAAAGCTGGATCTGTCATCGGCGTCAAACTGGACAGTTTTGAGGCTGTAGGGAGAGGAGGACTCTTAACAAACTGTTATCAATCATGGATCACCCCACCCACCCTCTCTCACTGCAGCTGGACGGACAGCGGAGCTGGAGCCGTCTGTTGGAGAAGGAGCTCCGTTGTCCGTCCAGGGACAGGTACAGGAGAACATTCCTGCCTACTGCCATAACTATTTCCAACAAATCACCTCTGGCCGGCAGTGAACTCACTGCTCCATAGCCTCTCTTTGTTAGCTGGACTTATAACTTCACACTGTACATTTTAAGTTTATATTTAATGTAATATTCCAGTCCTTGCACACTTGATGTAAATAATATCCTGCGTTATGTTGTGTTAACTGAAATGGGAGAGAAAATCCCTCTGGAGGGATCACAGGGATTTTAGCCTTTGCAGACCATTAAAATGCACTAAAACTTGTATAACGCACTACAGGAAAGTGAAAACCCCCCAAAAAGCAGAATAGGGCCTCTTCCTACAAGAAAAAAATCCAGACAGAGGGTAGCAGGTTCTCTGTAGATACAGATGTGCCTTCTAGTAGATTGAAGGTGAATATTTTTGTATAAGTCTATATAATTTTGTCAGAAATCGTACTCAATGAGCCTGTAAAGCCACACTATTTCAAACCTTCTCTCTCCGCAACTGCTCTTCACTGTTATGGTTCTGTAGACGCCCCTCCTCTTCACCGTTGATCATGTAGATATTTCTTACTGCCTGTTGGTAGACAGAAGCCTCATTTGTCTTTCCTCCTCCTCCTTTTTCCTCTTCCTCCTCATACCTGTCTGTCGTCAGTTAACACTGGGAATGTTCGGAAGAACACCAACATACTGCTCCCTGCATCTGTCACTGGAACACTGCTGGATACAGTGCAGTCAAGGTAAGCCCTGGATGTTTAATCACTTGTAATATCAGTTATTACACTGTCACTGTTATAATAAGTAATATGTGTTTGTACGAAAACACAGCTATTTATAACAAAGTTCAGTTGTAAATTAAATTCTGTAGTGAAGGTATTTACGTTATACTGGTGTAGTACAAGTAGCTCAGCTTTCATATAAAAACTGCTGGGACATAAAAACAAGACATAGTTAAGATTACATTCATTTTCTGTACAACATGTATGTCAGTGTGGGAGTGGTATGGCAGATTTCAGGGCAGTGAAGCATCAGTATCAATGATCACATTCCCAGACATTTAGGGGCAAACTCGCAACAAGTAGGAGATAAGAGCAGATAATAATGATTAACTGGAGCTTGAATAGGTCACAGGTGGCCATTGTGCCTCATGGCTCAGTGTTGCCATATCAAACAGTGGTGTCCTGTAAACACCATGCAGCCTCTTCACTTGTATCCCTGCTCTGGGTTTGCTGGATATCTGACAGACTGATCCAAAATGTGTCTAACTTGTATTTTACAGGTCTTACAGACAAGATTATCAGGAAGGATGAATCGCTCCTGTGTTAACTGCTTGAAATCTTTGGTGATAAGTCTCCACTTCCTGTGCTGGGTAGGTGCTTAATGTCCCATTCACACTGCAGCCAGACCCAGGGTTTACTCAGCCCAGGCCCACATTTTCGTGATGGGGCCAATAATTTAAAGAGAGGGGCACATTCGATGCAGGAAGAAGGAGATTTTAACATTTTTAGTTTAAAGTCATAGCTCATAAACAAACATAATATACCATTATTGGTGTTTGATTTAGTAACAGAGTTTGTGTCAATGACTTTGTTACAATTTATCTGAGTTAATTTGGCCCAAGATACAGAACAATAAAACAAGTTTAGGGTATTAAATACATTATTTATGAAGTCAAACTTTTATTTCCTAATTATTTGTTTAGTCTCAATTTTTTTTTTCAGTAACTTAGTTTTAACTCAAAAAAATCCCTGCTAACCTTAGCCCAGGTTACAATAACTTAGTATGTGACATGAATTGCATTATCACAGATGTATTCTTTTGGAGGGGGGGCCACAGGGGGTCAAAACTCAGTGTTACAGGGGCACTGGCCCCTGTTGGCCACCCCATAGAACCGCCCATGACACACACATCAACATGAAGCAACTCATCAGCACTGGTAGATAGTAAACAAGTACACTTACTCAAGTAATGTGCGATTACTTTACCAGTTTAGGCTACTTTATACTTCCACGGCACTACATTTTAGAAGTAAATATTGTACTTTTTACTCTACTTCATTTATGTGACAGCTTTTGTTGCTAGTTACTTTTTAGGTTTAGATTATAAGCTAATATAATACAAAATGTAAATCAATGATTAAGTGAACTTTGACTCCTGTATATTTATATGTTAAGATATCAAGTAGCAGTATATAAAGTTAGTCAAACTAGCTCTACATTTACCACTTGGGATAAAAACACATGAATATTTATAATAATAACCCAGTAACTCAGTATATGTAAGATTCAGAAATGGGCCATTACGCATAAGGAGTACATTTACAAAGTACTTTTAAAATGAAGTATTTCTACTTTTACTTAAGTAACACACCTGAGTATTTCTTCCACCACTGCACATCAAAATAATGTACCTGATGAATCCAGATTAAGTAACGCTAGTTTTCACACAGACTACCTCACCGCAACACGCTCAAGAAACGAACAAATCCAAGACAAAAATCAGCTACAGTAGCAGTCGGTTAGCAGGTTACACGGAGGAGTTGCATTACATGTAACAAGATTATGTAATTAGGATACAAAATATGGTCATTTTATTCCTTAACAGTTATGTATTAAAAAAGACCTTATCAGATTACTGTTACATTACTAAAGATTGGGATTACTAGCAGGATGACAATGTCACTAAAAACCTAAAAACACCCTATAGTGTTTGTTGTAAAGGATCAGATGTTATCTGTTCTCTGTCAGCTGTTCTGTTCTGAAGGCTCATACTTTAAGTTTGGAAATACCATGAATTATGTCTTGTGTCTGTGTTGCAGCTGTGCGGTGCATTTGTGGTGGCGTTCGGGGAGTTCCAGATGATTCACTCCAAATTCGCCTCCCTCATCACTTCCTTCTGGCCTGTCTACCCCGCCAACACTCTGGTGGTCACCGGCACCATTGTGACCTGTGTGTGTTACCTGGGAATATTCGGAGGCATGAAAGAGAATCGCTGCATGCTCATCAGTGTGAGTACCCTGAAACTAACGTTTTTTATGTCAACACATTTCACATAACTGTATTAGTTGAATTGAAAGCAATAATATTAACTTGAATCTAAATCTTTTTTATTTAAACTTTATATTATTGCTTTCAACTAACCTAATACAGTTATGTGAAATGTGTTGACACAATACATTTAACGTTCAGCTTTTTCAGTGTGTGAGGTATGATTTACGGAATCACAGCTCTATACTTTTTATGACCCACTTTTTTATTGTTTTCTAGTCGCCCTCACAAAGAGACATGTATATACAGATACAAATTATGTGAACGATAATACAGAAAGAAGGGGAAAAGAAAGAGTACTTTTCCCACCCCTCTTGCCATTTCTCAAAAATCGTCAGACATAATCAGAAATCCTTTATTAGTCCCACAGTGGGGAAATTTACAGTTTGTTAGCAATCGTCTGAGTGCATCCAGCACACACATTTTAGCACAACAATTCATATCCTTTTTAGTCTTTATAGTATTGACGGTTTCATTCTATACACGTTTACCTTTACAGTATATGCACATTGCAAACTCAATCCCAGATAAACCACGTTAAAATGTGATTTGCACTATTCCAGTTTTTCGTCCTGCTGTTCATCCTCATGCTGGTGGAGCTGGCCATGGCCTGTGTGTTCCTGGTATACAGTCGGAAGGTAGGACACTTTAAACAACAACAGACAGTATTTATATTGAACATAATAAAAAGTGGTGTGATTAGATTCATGCAGCGAGTCATTTGGAACATTTTTTATTGTAAACGGCTTGATGGCTGGTTTTTCAAAACTGAACTTTTCCAAATAAATCCCTGACAAACTGATTGCTGTTTTCCATCTTGCAAGGACCACTGCTGTTCTCTCACATACTTTAAAGAGGCCCTATTCTGATTTTGAGGGTTTCCCCTTACCTGTAGTGTGTTATATTGTTTTGTATTGATAAAATCCATGTGTTCCCTCCAGAGGGAGTTTCTCTCCCACACACTCCCCTCTGCCTGAAATGCCTCCATTGGACTCCTTTATTTACAGTAACATAGTGACATCACTATAAAACTCTCTTGCTTCTATTGGTTAGCGCTCCAACACATTGTACTTGATAGGCTAAGGAGCAGCAGATCTCTAAGCCGTTGACTAATCACAACAGAGCTGGTCAGCTAACCCATCAGAGCAGAATTGGCTCTGGTTCCAGACAGAGGGTGAAATAGGTGCTGCAGCACAGGCAGTATGAGAAAAATAAAGAGCTTTTTTAACATTAAAGCATGGAGACATGTCCCACTAGAGGCAGGAAATACTGATATGAACCTGAAAATCAGCAGAATAGGGCCCTTAAATGAAGTGCCAGTGTCTTTATCCTCCAGTAGGCAGCAGTTACATTTCAGATAATTGAACCTGCCTGTCTGTTGTGCAGATTGACACATACTTCGAGAAAGACCTGATGAGAAGCTTGGACATCTACAGACAGTCTAGCCCAGAAAACAACACGGCCATCAAAAAGGACTTTGATACCGTCCAGCACTTGGTAAATGACACACTTCTCTCTTTTATCAAATTCTAATTAAGTCCATTGATGTTTGTCTTTGGTCTTGTGGTGTCTTGTTGGCAGCGCTGTTAGCCTAGCCTACAGCACCCATTTCTGATGCTATTAGTTGATTAAATGAGATCAGATGGGGCCTGCTATCAATCCTACTATTTTATTATCCCTTCACTCCTTAAAAGTGAATAAAATGCAACATTTTAAACACAAACAACATTTGATTTAGAAAGGTTTAGAAAAAAAGCAACTTTAGATTGATGCAACTTTTTTTTAGGTTTAGACAATAAAACTACAACTTATTAAGGTTTAAGGTTTAAGGTTTAAGGCTTTGACTTTGTAACATGTTGAAATGCCAAATGTAGAGTATTCAAACCCCCACTTACTCAATAAATATAAAATGATAAAAGAAATAGTTACTTTGCAGCTAAACTTAATCTTCTATGGCAGCGGTTTTCAATAGGTGAGGCACGCCTCCCCTGGGGGGCGCCAAAGAGCCACAGGGGAGGCGCGACGCCCGAAGAAAAAATAACGTACACATCTGTATGCAGCTGTATTGAGATCGGTAATTGTTTGTGCATTAGCTGTAAAATGCATCGTTTCCTTGTCCCAAGTCAACAGAAGTCAGCAGTAAGGGAGGAGACAGGACCCAGCAAAAAACGTAGGAAATATGATCCTGAGTACTTAGTTAGGTTTCACCTGGCCGGGGTCCGAGGCTGCACCTCTGCCGCGGTGTGTGGTCTGCAAGGAGGTGCTAGCAAATGACAGCATGACACCATGCAAACTTCGGCGTCACATTGAAACTAAGCACAATAATTTAGTGAACAAGAGAGTTGAGTTTTTAGAGAGGAAGCGTGATGATTTTCAGTTAAAAAAAAAAGCATAATACAGTCGTTTGGCACTATTAACATGAAGGCGACAGAAGCATCTTAAAGGAATACTCCGGAGTAGATTCACCCTAGGTTAATTTGAACCGTGACATCCAGCCAAGTAGCGCACCCGAAGTTTTTCCGATCTTGGCCGAACATCAGCCGAGTTACGGAGTTCTCCCGAATAGCTTAGTACACGCGCTAACGGAACCTCGACCTATCTCCAAAATTACCACACTACAATCACCTGTTATGACACCAAACTTCTGCAGTAGTATAAATGTGGTACATATATGTATACAAGAGAATGGCATCTTGTCCTATCTTTTCACTTCGCGCTGTAGCAGCAAATAACAGTCTTCTTCTTTCGCTGCAGTAGCCCGAAGTAACCGTGTTTGACTATCCTCCGTCACGTGTACACAGTTGTTTCCGTCAACAGAGTTTAACAAAACAAAATCACTGAATTGTGATAATGGCTTATATTTAAAAGGCAACACTAAAAAGATACTTCAAATGTTACCTACTATCAATTAGACAAGGATTTTAGTTATCAATACTGACGCTGAATTCACTTTTCCTTGTGCATACTATGAGTTTCGATGAGGACTTTTACGGGCTATTCCCAGATCAAGGAAGTGACGTCGACGCAGCCTTAGCAGATTAGAAGCTATTCGGCTTGTGTTGATACTAGGGTGACCATTTCCATAACACCGAAAAGGAGGACATTATGCGGCATATCAATAAATTGCTATGATGTACATAGGACTCTGGTATACTCTCATTTACAATACAATTTTGTGTGGTTTAAAGATGATGTTTGTGTAGCTGAATAGGAACAAATATGAATGAAAAGTCAAAAAGGGTTTGTTCACAGTATTTGTATTTATTCAATACATTGTGGTGTTCAAAAACTGACCCCTGAGATGAATCTTTTAAAGTGCAGGGTGCCACAAAGCATAACATGTGTGGACTTAAATGGAAAAAACAAATAACAGGTAACATACATAATAATACAAAAATGCTTTTTTGAAAAGCATAAATAACCTTTTATGTAAACAACAAAGGAGATTGTAAAAAAAAACAACATTTACATTCAACAGCTCAAAAAGTATAGCATTTCTAAAGTGCTTCAGTCTTTTGGGGACTTGTCTTCAGTGTCTTCATCTGTATATACAGTGGGGCAAAAAAGTATTTAGTCAGCCACCAATTGTGCAAGTTCTCCCATTTAAAAAGATGAGAGAGGCCTGTAATTTTCATCATAGGTATACCTCAACTACGAGAGACAGAATGGGAAAAACAAATCCAGAAAATCACATTGTAGGATTTTTAAAGAATTTATTTTCAAATGATTGTGGAAAATAAGTATTTGGTCAATAACAAAAGTTCATCTCAATACTTTGTTATATACCCTTTGTTGGCAATGACAGAGGTGAAACGTTTTCTGTAAGTCTTCACAAGGTTTTCACACACTGTTGCTGGTATTTTGGCCCATTCCTCCATGCAGATCTCCTCTAAAGCAGTGATGTTTTGGGGCTGTCGCTGGGCAACACAGACTTTCAACTCCCTCCAAAGATTTTCTATGGGGTTGAGATCTGGAGACTGGCTAGGCCACTCCAGGACCTTGAAATGCTTCTTACGAAGCCACTCCTTCGTTGCCCTGGCGGTGTGTTTGGGATCATTGTCATGCTGAAAGACCCAGCCACGCTTCATCTTCAGTGCCCTTGCTGATGGAAGGAGGTTTTCACTCAAAATCTCACGATACATGGCCCCATTCATTCTTTCCTTTACACGGATCAGTCGTCCTGGTCCCTTTGCAGAAAAACAGCCCCAAAGCATGATGTTTCCACCCCCATGCTTCACAGTAGGTATGGTGTTCTTTGGATGCAACTCTGCATTCTTTCTCCTCCAAACACGACGAGTTGAGTTTTGACCAAAAAGTTCTATTTTGGTTTCATCTGACCATATGACATTCTCCCAATCCTCTTCTGGATCATCCAAATGCCCTCTAGCAAACTTCAGACGGGCCTGGACATGTACTGGCTTAAGCAGGGGGACACGTCTGGAACTGCAGGATTTAAGTCCCTGGCGGCGTAGTGTGTTACTGATGGTAGCCTCTGTTACTTTGGTCCTAGCTCTCTGCAGGTCATTCACTAGGTCCCCCCGTGTGATTCTGGGATTTTTGCTCACCGTTCTTGTGGTCATTTTGACCCCACAGGGTGAGATCTTGCGTGGAGCCCCAGATTGAGGGAGATTAGCAGTGGTCTTGTATGTCTTCCATTTTCTAATAATTGCTCCCACAGTTGATTTCTTCACACCAAGCTGCTTACCTATTGCAGATTCAGTTTTCCCAGCCTGGTGCAGGTCTACAATTTTGTCTCTGGTCTCCTTTGACAGCTCTTTGGTCTTGGCCATAGTGGAGTTTGGAGTATGACTGTTTGAGGTTGTGGACAGGTGTCTTTCATACTGATAACGAGTTCAAAAAGGTGCCATTAATACAGGTAACGAGTGGAGGACAGAGGAGCCTCTTAAAGAAGAAGTTACAGGTCTGTGAGAGCCAGAAATCTTGCTTGTTTGTAGGTGACCAAATACTTATTTTACCGAGGAATTTACCAATGAATTCATTAAAAATCAGACAATGTGATTTCCTGGATTTTTTTTTCTCATTCTGTCTCTCATAGTTGAGGTATACCTATGATAAAAATTACAGGCCTCTCTCATCTTTTTAAATGGGAGAACTTGCACAATTGGTGGCTGACTAAATACTTTTTTGCCCCACTGTATGTGTGTGTGTGTGTGTGTGTGTGTGTGTGTGTGTGTGTGTGTGTGTGTGTGTGTGTGTGTGTGTGTGTGTGTGTGTGTGTGTGTGTGTGTGTGTGTGTGTGTGTGTGTGTACAGCAGTCCACCTGTATTTAGGCAAACTCCACATTCACCCTCTGTAGCAGCTCAGGAGACAACAGCACCTCTGACATCATGGCTTCCAAGCCCCCACTGCCCCTGGGCCTGTTTATATCCTGCAGGGACTGGTACAAATAACAACATAGCAAGAATACTGTTATCAACCTTCAAAAATCTGTATTGTTTTCAACCCAATAAATATAAATATTTCATGCAGCCCATCAGTGAACTCATAAGACTAGTGTACTCACCAAAGTAGTTGATTGTCTATCTGCAATACTTCTGTTCTTTCCTGGCTGCATCCAAGAGTTTTTTGTTTTCAATGAACTTCTTGTACACCTCTGTGCAGGGATAAGTGAAATCGACACACACTTGCAGCTCAGCCTTGGCACTGTCCACATCCAGGCGATTCCTCTCGTTTCTCCATGCAGTTATCATTGAAAAGACACGTTCTGTGTGTGCATTGCTGCATGGGATGGAGAAAATATAGGCGCTGACCTTCCTGAGATTCACAAGTGGTACATCTGCTTTGGAAAACAGTTTCAAATATCGTTCCTCACTGTGGCAACCTTCCATTTCTGGTGAGCTGAAGGAACCTTCCACCATGGCATATTCCTCATACAGTCCATCCATATCAATGTCCAGATTGCAGGCCTGGACAGCAGCACTGTAGTCTTCAAATGGCACAGAAGTTTTGAGGCCAAGCTTGGCCACTTTGCTATGAAAGCTTCTGTCAGAGAAGTCATATCTTTCACTGATGTATTTCTTTGCTCTTTCATAAAAAAGCAGAACATCTGCTTCACAATTTTTTGACTGGCAAGGGGGCAGCTGCTTCAGTTTGCTGTTAACAGTAAACCCAAAGAACCTGTCCTTCATCCTTCTTTCTAGCTTTTGTTTTAGTTCAGTCATTACCTTAAACACTGATGTAATGCTGAAGGATTTTGCCTCAAGTGCTTCGATCGTGTCGGAGAAGACCTTAAGAACATGGCTGAGAAACAGAAAATATGTCTCTGACACCTCATTGCTTTCCTCTCCAAAACATCTCCACACAGTTCTGGCACAGTCCCCCTCACCCTCACTCTGGAAGTAGCTGGTCAGGGCCTTCCAATATTTCAGGATTCTGTCAATGGATGGCAGCAGGGACAACCACCTGGTGACAACATGCCGCAGCAGGTTGGATTCCTCCACCTCCACAAACTCACAGAATTCCTTTAATTGCGCTGTTCTGCTTGCTGATATGCTGAAATGGCTGTAAACCTTCAGCACAGCATTTTCCACATCAAAATCAAGGCTGTTTGCTGCATATCTGGTTGCGTTATGCAGAATATGGGCCAAACAGTTTGCAGGGAGCACATCTTTTTGGCTCAGTTTCAACTTCTGATACACACTGTTATGTTTGCCATAATTGACACTGGCATTGTCTGCTGCATATGCAGACATGTTCTTCACTTCTAAGCCAGACATCTCAAGTTTTGCCAGCAGCTGGATTGTTATGGCGTGTGACGTTTCGTTGCTGTCACTATAGAAATCCAACAGGACATGTTGGATGCCTTCATCAAAGTGAAAATACCTTACCACAATGGGAAAACACTTGGTCGTTCCTTTATTTGAGGCGTCGGTTGCCACGGAAAAGGGTAGGTTGTTTTCTTTTATGTAGTCGGTATGTAACTGTACAGAATAGGGCCCGAGGACGTTCTCGCACAATGCCTTGGCTTTTGTTCGGCCACAGGTCATCCCTTTAGCTGTGGGCGAGTCACTGAAAATCTCCCGGTCCACTTTCACGCTGCAGTCTACACTTCTGTACCACTGGTGTTGCTTTACAGCATGGTAAACCTTGCACAGCTCAGCAGCTGTTATTTTATTATCCAGGGGCGACGAGGCTTCACGAAAAAATGTCCTCATTGAAGAGGTACCTGCCGCACGTCTATTAGTTTTATGCTTCTCCGTATCCGCATGTCGTTCAATGGCAGCTTTTCCCTTACTGCTTATGTCAAAATCACAACGACAAAGTGTGCAGAAGCCATGAAAGGAGTCTCGACTGGTTTTAGATATAAAATCGTGCTCTTTCGTCCATTCTGGATTGAATGAGGTCTTACGTTTTGGCATGATGCAAACTTTCTGTCAAAGAAGCCGGCATATGTATGACGTGGCAGCACATGGAGCCTTGTTTACGTTTTTAACCAATGATATAGCAGATATTTATCTGACACCGCTCTTAGCCAATCATTTGTTAGAACAGATATGTTACAGCATTGGACGTTGTGCTGCGTCCCAGCAAAGATTCTAGAACTCCGCTCTTCAAGCCTAGTGCCTCAAGAAGGAGGACAAATACGCGTCCGGCTTGATGCTGCGCCGGACGCCGGACAGGGCATTGAAAAGCCGGACTGTCCGGCCTAAAGCCGGACGTCTGGCCACCCTAGTTGATACTAATACACTCCTGGACTATGTACAAACTTCGAAATGCATCGTTTTGTGAGTACAGACCACATTTATACTACTGCAGAAGTTTGGTGTCATAACAGGTGATTGTAGTGTGGTAATTTTGGAGATAGGTCGAGGTTCCGTTAGCGCGTGTACTAAGCTATTCGGGAGAACTCCGTAACTCGGCTGATGTTCGGACAAGATCGGAAAAACTTCGGGTGCGCTACTTGGCTGGATGTCACGGTTCAAATTAACCTAGGGTGAATCTACTCCGGAGTATTCCTTTAACGTGTCGCGCTACGTCAGGGGTCGGCAACCTTTAACACTCAAAGAGCCACTTGGACCCGGTTTTCACAGAAAAAAAAACACTGAGAGCCGCAAATACTTTTTGACATCTAAAATGAAGATAAGACTGTATATAGTTTGTTATTATTATTATAATTATTATTACTATTATTATTTTACCTTTCCGCTTTGTAAAGTATAGTGTGTTGCTTATGAAATCCATGAAGTGCCGCAGAGAAAAAAGAATTTTATTCATGTAATGAACACATTTTGATTTCTTAAACACTAATAAAAAAACACAACAAGTTAAGGGTCTCTTTCAAATGAAATGAAAGGTTGAACTTAAATAATACAGCATATATGGCATTATATTATAACACAAACAAAAAATGCCGTGAGCCGTCATCATATCGCCATTGTGCTTTTGGGGCGTGTAGCTATCGGAGCCTTGACCTGAATTTTAAAAAATGGAAAAAAGAGCACTATTTCACTGAACAATGAAAAATAAATATTTTCTAAATGTCTGCATAAATATTTATTTTACCTGGTTAATGGGACTTCTGCTCCTGAACCTCTGCGCACAGCGTCTCCAAATCAGCGCTGTAGGAAGTCACTTTCATCTTTACGCAGGACTGTAAGCTGTCATCAGTGAGGCGTGAGCGGTGTTTGTTTTTAACAAAGTTCATGGTGGAAAATAGCTGCTCACATACATATGTGGATCCGAAGACGGACAGGACTCCAAACGCATATTTCTTCATGTTTATGTAGGTGTCGGGGAGGCTATTCCATGTTTCAAACACAAGTTTGTCCGGTCTTGGAAGGTTCTCAATATCACTCCATTTGTGATTTTGAGCAAGAGTGGCCTTCTGACGGGAAACATCTTCGAGATCATCTGTCAAGCGTTTGAACTTGGACACCCATATATCTTTGTCGGCTATGTCAGCCAGCTCCAGCTCAAGATCAGGTTGACTTACACCTGCAAATGCAGTCACATTTAACAGGGTTGGATCGACGGTCAGGGGAGTGACCGGGAAGGACAATGTGTTTTTTTCCTCTCTGAACTCACAGAATCGTTTCCCAAACGATGCTTGCATTGTGGTGATTGCAGACTGCAAATACTCAGAATTTATCACCTTGTGAGCTTGTCTGAACTCTCTTAAAGAGGGGAAGTGAAGCAGTGTGCCTCTCTGTAAATCTCTGGCAAACACTGTCAGCTTGCGCTCAAACGCCAACACCTCTTCCAGCATGTGTAGCGCTGTGCCTCCTCTCCCCTGAAGAGTTGTATTTAGCTTGTTCAGGTTAGCTGTCATGTCCACCATGAAGTGCAGCTTTTCCAGCCACTCTGGCTGTTCCAGTTCAGGAAAGGTGAGCCCTTTGCTGCTCATGTAAGTTTTCACCTCTCCCAGATATGCAGCAAAGCGTTTTAGCACCTCTCCTCTGGACAGCCATCGGACACTATTATGCAGCAGGAGATCAGAGTACGTGCTTTCCACCTCATCCAGTAATGATCGGAATTGACGGTGATTTAAACCTTTTGCCATTATTTTATTGACAATCTGAATGACAACATTCATGACCTCTGTGCATTCTGGAGGAAAGGTTTGGGCACACAATGCCTCTTGGTGCAGGATGCAGTGAAATGTCAGCAGCTTTCTGTCCAGTGACTTCTGCAGTAAGGCCACAAAGCCCCTGTGTGCTCCGGTCATACTCGGCGCGCCATCAGTAGCCGCTGACACCAGGTGGGTTGTTTTTATTTCTTTGGCTCTTAAACAGTCAAGCACAGCCTCACAGATGTCCTCCCCCCGTGTCTGGCCTTTTAGTGGTATCAACTCAACCATTTCTTCCTGTGGTCCATCGGTGTTCATATATCGACAGAACAGCGCTATTTGTTCAATGTCACTTTTGTCTTTGGACGCATCACAGGCGATTGAGTACGCTGCAGCTGAATTGATGTCTTTAATTTGCTGTTTTGTGATATTTTCTGCCATTTTTATGGTCCTGTCTTTGACAGTCTTCGCAGAGAGAGGCATCTCTCTGATTTTCTGCATAATTTGACTCTTGTTTCCAAAGTCCGCAAATAGGTGATCTGAAATCTTAATGAATGACTGTTTCATATATTCGCCATCTGTGAATGGCTTCCCACGCCTGACTATTTCCTGAGCGGCCACAAAACGTGCATAGGTAGTTGAATTTGTAGACTTCATCCATTTCTTGAATTGATTTTTCCTCAGATCAGCTTTCCGCTTCAGTTCCAAAACAGCTTGTTTTCTCTCTTCTCCCTCTGGATATTTTTCAGCAAAGGCAGTGTGTTTAATTTGGAAATGTCTTGCGACATTTGATCTTTTATTGTTGGCAAGTTTCTCACCACAAATTAGGCATACTGGTAAGCCACTCTCGTCTGAGGTAAATGCAAATGAATCTGCCCAGGCATCATTAAATATTCTATTTTCTTCAGATATTTTTCTCTTCTTAGATTTCTCCATAGCCTACCTGGGGTTGAAAGTCTCGATAGATGCACAGCGTTTGGGCGGGCTAATAGGCTTCCGACTTCCGTGCGTGACGCATATTTTGAGCAACGAAAACTAAAAATAATAATAATAATGTAGTGAATGTAATATACATAATTCACCTCCTTCTTAAGTGTGGTTCTACACACTGTTGTTTCATGCCTGTAAGTATGACCGTTGGTATATGCTTGAAAGTACGACTGTAAAAAGGGATCGTGGTCCCTTTAATTAATCTGTGTTTACGATGACGTGAAGCCCCATGCTTGTTGGTTTACAGGACAGCGCCATCTTGTTTTTGTTCATTTTTACTGTGGGATTAAACGAGACACGCATTCGTGTGCTCAACTGTAATGAACGTCTCCTGCGTTTCAATACGATCTCCACAATAACATATTAATACAATAAAATAATTTTATTTGAATATTTCACGATCACAATAATGTTCAAATTTAGAACTACAATAAAAACGGACTAACAAAAATAAAATGCACTTCAAGCCGCACAGAGCCGCAGCATAAGGATGAAAGAGCCGCATGCGGCTCGGGAGCCGCGGGTTGCCGACCCCTGCGCTACGTATAGCGAAGGCAGGCAAACCCAATAACATCGGCGAAACATTGCTACTCCCTGCAGCTAGAGATATGTGTTGAGTGATACTGGGAGAAGCAGCTGCTGCTAAACTTGACGTGATCCTTATCTCTGACAATACCATCCAGGGACGAATATCAGACATGACTTGTGATGTCAAAGAGCAGGTCCTGGACGGTGTTCGTGAAAGCCCCTTTCACGCTATTCAACTAGATGAGTCCACTGACGTCGCACACTGTGCTCAATTGATGGTGACGTTCGGTTTATCAAAGAGCTCAGGGTGCAGGAAGATTTTTTGTTTTGCGTTCCTCTACCCGCCCGCACAACAGCTAATCCCCTTCACCGCCACCTACTTGTGTGAGTTTCGGTTTTCCACACTGACCCTGATAAAAAACAAATACAGATCAAGGCTGCAGGTGGAGGACGACTTGCGTTTGTTTCTCTCGGCAGCGCAGCCCCGCATCGAACACCTCTGCGCATCAAAAGCGCGGCCTCATTGTTCCCACTGATATGGACGATTAAATTGAAACTCAAAGTTGTGTTGTCTTGAATGCATAAATTGGTTGGGCCATTGGGCCTTGTAGCGCAAATGACGTGAATGGCGTCATTTTGTTTGTTGGTTAAATCTGAGGCTGTTATGTGGCTGAAAACGTAAAAAAATGTGATGAACATATGAATCTGCTCGATCTGATAACATGCCCTCAATGCAGTTGACTGCTAAATGTCATGTGTTCCGTGAACAACCAGCATTGTCGTTCATTGATCAGAGAGCTGTCAATTGTGCTGATTTTGTTCAAGAGGCGCATCTCCTTCAAATGTGCCCTTAAATATTTTCATTTGATCAGTTTTGAATGAAACTCGTCATTGCCTGGAACACACACAAGATGGCATTTACTGCAGAGGTGTGTGTGGGTTAGGGCAGGCGGACGGGATTTTGGGGAAGGTGGGCCTCGGTTGTCCTTTCCTATTCTAGGGGAGGCTCACATTCACAATTTGAAAACCCTGTTCTATGGAGTATTTTGTATCAGCTGACTTCCTTCTTCGCTGCTGTCATAATATTTCCAGTCACTAGAGGTCAGTGTAGTCTTCCTCTATCACTTCTTCTGGTGCTCAACTGTGTGTAAGTTTGATAAAACCTTCTAGTATGGAGGAGGCCCCTTCTGACCTAAATCTATGAGACTTTAACCAGTAATAACTGTCATTTATTTGGCTGGTAATATCAGGACCAGGAATTCAGTGACAAGAACCAGTTCCCAACCACATTCATACATATTTAGTTGGAGAAGCAATTCTCACATGCACTGATGAAAGAAATATGTTTGGTTGAATTGAAAAAAGCTAATCTAGAGAGATGCTCTTTAATATTGATTCCAAATAGGTTCAGAATGCTCAAAAAACCCTCATTCAGAGAAGCAAAGACAGCAAAGAAGCCTCAAAGGGGTCTAAAGAACAGAGTTAGTTGGAAAAGGGTCACAATCTACTTCTATCCATCTCTATTAAAAGGGCATCATCACACTGAGGGGTGTAGAAACTTCTCTGAACTTATAATAAGTAGTTACTCCATACTCCCAGCACAACATGTGATCTTGATAACCTTAAATAAATAAATAAAATACAGATAAAAAGTTGTGACATTCAGCTAAAATAAATGGAAATAGTGTGTTACTGCGGATATTTCACCTTACTTTATGTTGATTTAAGAATTAGCTATCCATTTTCCAATGCTCAACAAATGAAATACAGGTTCATTCTATTGAAGTTAGGTTTTTTGTACAGTTTAGGTGCTGTGGAGTTCGTGGTGAAGCAGACTGGAAGGGTGACACTCCAATTTCTTGTTGTACCGAGGACCCATGTAACACCCTCAATCCCGCCAACTGGCAAGAGGTAAACCAAGCGTCAACTGTCGCTGTATATCACATGAACTGTATTATCACTGAATAACAGCTGCCTCTCCAAAGGGTCTCAAGATAGAAACACAATAAGGTGTTGCAGTAATGACATATTTTATTAGGAGTTAAGATTGTAAGAAGTCCCTTTACAAAAAGCAATGGGTTTTTCCCCTTGGATTTTGGATTATTGCAGAAAATAAGATCACAGGTTTTTTTCAGCTTCACATATTAAAACCACTTTTTATGATTTTTAATGCAGTAATTGACAGAAGTAAAAAGCCAACGTTAGGCTATAAACCATTTAAATAATTTGCATAACTGTGCATCACCACCGTTAAGCTAAAAGCCGCTAACGTTAAGTATTCATTTAGTCACTTGTTTTGTTGTGTATATATAGAAGCTTCAGACATTCATGAGTATAGTATTTATTCATGTTTTGACTTAAAACAAACATGTACATTTCTTCAACTTGCGCTGACTACAGATCTTATTCCAGGCATCTAACAAAAAAACCTTGACCTCGAGACAGGTGCTCAGGATGTGGTCATCTGCTAACTAATTTCTGACTTTTAAGACCTGTTCCTGCACCCTATAGGCCTCCTCTCTGTAAGCACTGTGTTGCTGTAAATACTACGCCAATTGACTTTGTATTGACTCTTTTGTCTTGCAGGGTTGTTTTGTGAAACTGAGGGACTGGTTTGCCAGAAACTATGTCAGCACGGGCGCAGGCGTTGTCACCCTGTTTATCATACAGGTACGGTACATTCAGTCTTCCTCAGTATGGACAATGACTGCCATATTAGAAGCAGTAAGCTCTGTACATTAATATCTAGAAGCTGCTTAATACTCTATGTGTATGAGAAATATTCATTTCAAGCAGGCTTCACTGAAAAAATGGAAACATTGACTTTAATTAAATGTATTATGTCAACAGATTTCACATAACTGTAGTAGGTTAGTTAAAAGCAATAATATTAGGTTTAAATAACAAATATTTGGCTCAACGTAATATTATTGCTTTCAAATAACCTAATGGGAAATCTGTTTATACATTACATTTAATTTAAGTCAATGTTTCAGTTTTTCTTTAGTGGTTTTCTTTGCTGATATCCTCTCTAAGCCATCCATCTCTTTTGCTTTGGCGGACATGCTAGCAAACAGTTAGCATTCATTTAGACTCATGTCTCTTTTTGCTTAATGCTCAGCTATGTTCACAAGCTAGTGTTAGACTGTTAATGCCTCCTGTTTTTGCTAGGCAAAAGGTTTACTGACTTTATCAGAGATTCCAGTTATATGATGTTGACGAGAACAGAAAGACTGAACCGAAACAGTTTGCTGAAAGACACTAAAATGCTCTATACAGATGAGAGGAACTGCTGCTTTATAATTATCGGTGTCACTTAAAATGCAATATAATCACACATAATAATGTGATCTATTGTCAAAATAAAATATTAAAGAGAGCAGATTTAAGGGTTCACATTTGCACAGTGCCTAATGTTCTCTTATCCACAAAAGAGTCTACAGTATAATTCTTCCTAGTTTTCTTTTTAGCTTTTCATGTTTGGTGCCTTGTAGTTCAACTGTTTTTTCTTTGTCTTCCTTGCTTACAGTTTATTTGCCTGTCCATCACCATACCTCTCTTTTGCCACATCAGTCGAAGTGGATTGGGATACAAGTGAAAAGAGGCAGTAAATACTTTTACAATTTACAGTGACTTTCTGCATGTCAACCCGTTGTTTTTCTTCTCTATACACTTTTAATTAATTAGTTGCCAACAGAATAAAAAAGCCATAGTCCTTGAACAGGGATAAGCTGAAGGGTGGAAGCTTATCAAACATATTGACAATGTCCTATGAGGTGACAGAGCATTGAGTGTGATATATATGAAAGCAGGAATATATATACATTTATTAATGTAATGCCATGATTTTGCTTGACTTGTTCGCACACTGAAGAAACTGAAACGTTGACTTTATTTAAATGTATTATGTCAGCAAATGTCACATACCTATGAGGTTGGTTAAAAGCAATACTATTAAGTGTAAATAAAAAATATTACGTTCAACTTAATATTATTGCTTTTAACTAACCTCATAGTTATGTGACATTCGCTGACATAATACATTTAATTAAAGTCAACGTTTCAGTATTTACAAGAATACAAATATGTTCCCCTAATTTATGCTAGATTCTATTTTATTCACCACTTTGGACACATGTCCTTTGTAGAGCATTTTAAGCTATGGACTTAAGCTCAGACATGTCTTGGACATTTTGAACTCTAGAACATTCTGCACTTTATTGCCTATTTTTCACTCACCAGCAAACCCTTTTATCAACTTTTGAGTTTCAACATTTCTTACAATGTTTTTGATTATCTGCTTTCACTTGTTTTGAGGATCTGGAAGACAGTTAAACTTTTTCAGCCCTGATTTTCTCTGCTTAATCAATCACATACTGATTAAAGGTGTTTCCATTTTTCTGATGTTCAATCTTTGTTCTCTCTGTTCCAAACATCTTCTCAATGTAAGAAAGTCCTAGCATTAGGGTACGCTATTAAGCACAGGTCAATTTGTAGTGGCAGAGAACTGATTTAAAAAATGTTTTGTTCAATTGGTCTTTCATAGATAGATAGATAGTCAGACAGACAGACAGACCGACAGACAGACAGACAGACAGACAGGCAGGCAGGCAGACAGACAGACAGACAGACAGACAGACAGACAGACAGACAGACAGACAGACAGACAGACAGACAGACAGACAGACAGGCAGGCAGGCAGGCAGGCAGGCAGGCAGGCAGACAGACAGACAGACAGACAGACAGACAGACAGACAGACAGACAGACAGACAGACAGACAGACAGATAGATAGACAGATAGATAGATTTGCCCCGTTTGCTTGTTTCAAATAAAAAATAATATTACATCTAAAGATTTTCCCTTACATCTTTTTGCAGTGTATGCAGGGAAAGTCAAACACAAAAAACGGAAACCTTAATTAAATGTATTATGTATTAAATTTCACATAACAAAAATATAAAGTTTTAGTTATAATTATTATGTTCAACTTAATATTATTGCTTTCAACTGAGTCGTACAGTTATGTGAAATTTGTTGACATAATACATTTAATTAAAGTCAACGTTTCAGTTTTTTTCAGTGTACACAGATTCAGTGCAAGCATCTCCCCAGTTAAGCCACAGAGTTACGTCAAGCCAGATACATAGATCTCTGTGCCGATTATTCTCCATCTTTGCATTTGTCTTGCTAGGTTTTTCAGGGCCTCTGTGTCCTCCACTTTCAGGTGAAACAAAGCAGGTCTCATGGGTAAGTAGGCCATTGCACAGCTGCCTTCAGAACATCAGAACATAGCTGTGCACTGTGGATGTTGCCACTGGGCCAATTGTTCCCTTAAGATATCAGACATGTGCAAACATAGGACGTGTCTCAACAGGAAATTGGATCAATGAGCAGGTGAGCACTTTCGTCATCATATTTATTATCTGGTATCTTGTTTTTGTTGGCCTCATTCCTGCCTACTTCCTGCATACTTTAACATTTTAGCATTAGCTTTAAGAATATAAACACAAAACTCTTGCGATCTCTGAGTTCTGAGTATTGATAGCCCTGTACTTGAATGATAAACTTCTTTTACATATCTACTGGAGACTGATATTAACCAAGCCCCCATGGAAGTGGACCGGCTGATGATGCACATTTTCGTAGTGGCCAAAGGGTGGTGCTACAACTTCTGTTCTTGTCAGTGTCGCCATTTGGGCCCAAAAACCCTTTCGCCAATTCACTTACATTGGGAAACAGATGTCTACGTTAGTGCTCTTTAGCTAGATCAAATGTGAAATGATTTTATAGCCCTTATTTAAACAATTAGGGTCTTATAGTTGTTAAATGGGCTGAAAGCCAAAGTTATTTTCCCTCTCCTATCATTTGACTGAGCCAAGAGCGGGAGATGCTTTTTGGCCCCGCATGTGGTACTTTTGAATCTGCAGTCCCTCCACCTTTAGCTTCATGCGGCAGTGAGCAACTTTCAAAAGAATGAATGGGCCCAGCCTCCGACGAAGTATCCAGTTCTCTTTATACATCCTTGATATTTACAGAAGTAAAGATATCTCTGTCTGTGATGGGTTGTTCTTTTGTCACGTGACAGTTCGGAACAATGTTGAAAAGTTTAACTACCCACCTTTTCAAGAAATGAGCGCACCTTAAATGTGGCATGTGCACAGCAAACTAACAAGATGCAACATTGTGAATATCTATAAAGGAACTTTAATTTTCAACCCAAGATATCAATACTACAAGTTCAAATAATGACATATTATTTAAGTTTGAGAACCAAACTCCTTCTTTTTAAATTGTACAAATCACCTGATTGTAAGGAGAAGCAACATTGTCATTATGAACACATTGGGAGTATTCAGCTAAAAAATAAACACTGCTGAGAGCGAGGAATATACAGTATGTTGTTGATGCAGCGTCCAGGTGGACAGCACTGATTGAAATACATGGTAATTAGAACAGATTTACATAGTAATAAGCCAACTCACTCTCTATACCCACAGGCACTTTGGCCAAATGATCTCTTGATTGACAGGTGGATATATGACGGTGGGCAGTTGAGGGTTTTTTTTAACTTGAAAACTGCCCCCGCTGAATCACATCAGAGATTTATGTGTATATGAAATCTGATTATATTCAGAACAGGGCTGACATTGTATATGTATATACCTTTATTTAATGAGGTTGGAAATACAAATTATTTTTACATAAAAAATCCAATGCTAATCAAAGATGAATTTTCAAAAATGTAAGTCAGGGGTTTTGATGACTGTTAGCCAACATTCATCACCACCAGATGTTTCTTAACTATTTATATACTTTAATACAGGGTGCATTTTCCTTTTTAGTAACCCATCAGATGTGTTAGCAGCACACAGGAGATACAAAACATGACCTGAGAATATGTGGCGGTTTTGGGGAGCAATTACTGTGTGTGTGTGTGTGTGTGTGTGTGTGTGTGTGTGTGTGTGTGTGTGTGTGTGTGTGTGTGTGTGTGTGTGTGTGTGTGTGTGTGTGTGTGTGTGTGTGTGTGTGTGTGTGTGTGTGTGTGTGTGTGTGTGTGTGTGTGTGTGTGTGTGTGTGTGTGTGTCTTTCAGAGCAATGCTTTGCTTGATGCATTCAAATAGCTTCTGGGTCAGACTACCTGTCTGCTTCCTATGTTTGACTTACAGAAACAACACTGAAAATTCAATCATAAAGACAAAAGTATTGTAATGAAAGAGAGGAAGTTCAATATAACAAAATAAAACAAATACGTATACTTATTCTCACATATGAACATACTTAATGCTAATTTACCCATCTACATTTGGAGTTTTGTTTAGGTATGACCTATTTGCAGAAGTTAATATTATCATGTACAAATAACAAAGAGAAGAAAATAGTTTAATTAAATAGAATTTATGTTTCTGATTGAGAGTCAACCTGTAAGATCATTACAACTACTGGTTAATTAAAAAGAGTCCGTACGTAAAAGTCCATGAAAGTATGTGCAGTTTATATTTATATATGCAGTATATACAGTATAAGGATTATATAGTAAGAAATTGAGCTTCCAGAGTTAAGTGGGGTGTTTAAATGGTTTGTCCAAGAAACCATTTGTAAAATTAAGTAATTTTGCCAATATGTTTAATTTCTTTTTATCTGGGCTGTCCTCATGGCTCATGTTTTTATTAAATCATTATTTCAGGAGGCCCTACGGGGGGGGTGCTCTTTATGTGTCACCCTCTCGTCAGAGATCTAAAAACAGAAACAGAAACACGTGAAGGATCACCGTCACCTCCACCTACTTTTAATATTACTTCCAGATTACGCAGAAAGCATTCAGGGTAAACAACAGATGAATGCTGTTCAGTTCAGATTGGATTCTATTTCATCGAGTCAAGCGTGTGTTATTACATCAATATCTTCAAAATGACAAGGAAATCAGTGCAATTGACTGGAAATAATGAAGACGTATGAGAACAGGCTCTAATGTCTTACAATCTGACAGCTTTAATTAAAATGCTTGGCCAAAACAGAAAATGCACATTACCAGCAAATAAAAGAATGCAAGAATCCATTTATTCTGCCAAACTCTCTTTGGTGCTTCTTATTTCACTGACTCACAGGCTGGCCATAAATATACAGTATCTACCTGGATTCTTTTTCATCTGTATGTATTCCCTGTTTCTTTTCCCTATAGTTCCTCTACCCAAGTTTGCTGCGTTGCAGCGGTGAGGTTCAGACAAGGTGCAGCTGGAGGAGGAAGCGCTCATTTTAAAACTGTCTTTTGTGTTCTGGGACAGTGGTGGAATTTTGTTAGCCCCATAGGGCCACCTAAGGGGTTGGGCAGAATACATGGGGTTTTGTCCGAGATTGAATGTCCATGAGGGGAGGTAAATGTGTAAGTATTTGTCTGTAGCTGCAGTGGCCTTTGTTGCTTTGTTTTTGTGATTGAATGTGTGGTTGTTGCTGTTTGTTTAGTTGGGCATTTGATTGTTTCACCAACTTGCAATTTAAGGTTTGAGCGTCCTGACTTGTTAAAGATCTTGACACTTATTTAATTTGCCTTTCTTATTTTTGGTGGTAATCCTGAGTGGGGGTGTGCTTCGTTGTATTTCTGTAGGCTATATCTATGGTCTTCGGTGATTCACTGAGTTCAGCGTTTAAAGTCGCCTCGAGCTCGGCAAGCCACTGAAGACTAGCTAGGTAAGTTAGCCATGTCCATCAGCAGTCAGGGTTGGGGTGCTTCACTAATGCTTGTTTTTCCAGTTTTTGCACAACAACTTGTGACTGTTCTTTTTGATTCTGCCATTCTGTGTAGCTATAATAAATGCACGTACAGTAACTTGTTGTTTGTGACATTTAAGGAAACTTCACTCCACATTTGTTGGGTCACGTTTGGATTGCTGATTAGGTATCAGTGGGCAACATTTGTGTATAGTTTACTACATTGTGACCATATGTGTTATGGTTGTTGCAGTCCACTTTTTGGTGGTCACTTGTGTGGTGTTGCTGTCATGTATTTAATTGTAACAAATTAGTAGTTGGGTGTGCTCATGCCCGGTTTGTCAAGTAAGCTTGTGTTGCAGGTTTCCTTCCTCCATCAGTAACTTGTTGGAATTCCAAGTTTTTTAAGGTGAATCAACTTCACAGTTTGAATACTTGAATGGCCATTTTTTAAATCATTACGTGCTATAGGTTGAATCATTTGCTAAAAATCAGAATCCCAAGGCAAGCCAACTAAGCCAAGACCGAACATGACGCTGCAGATTGGAGGCGGAGCTTACAGAAGAAAAGAATGTGGGTATTTGTGTGAGCCATTCTGGCTTCAAGCGCCTCTGAGCAACTTTCATACACTGAAAAAACTGAAACATTAACTTTGATTAAATGTATTATGTCAACAAATTTCACATAACTGAAGTAGGTTTGTGGGCAGCAATAATATTAAGTTGAACCTACTTTTTTAAATTCAACTTAATATTATTGCTTTCAAATAAATTCAGTTTTTTCAGAGCAGGAATGGCACTGTAACCAGTTTTTTTTTACTTCCATTGTCTACATTCCAATAACAGAGACCCTATACCTAAAGATTGAAATGGACATCACAGCTGTTAATATCTGCCTGCTAGAGTAATTCTTACATGAAAAGCACATTCAAATACCAAAACATGAATAAAATCTAAGGTTTGAATATACTTATTTAAGTATTTATTTATAGATAGGAATTAATTCAGGGAATTTGTAATGTGCGGGATTTTAAAGAGCGTCTTAGAAGGTTCTTTAAAATCTGGGGGTTTTACAGGAAGGGTATTTCATCATGTTCAAAGAAAAGTTATTTGAAAGACAACCAACCACAGGCCTGTTATTGTTTAGATGTCACCAATAAGTGACTTGTGTTGTTATTTCTGTATGAGGACATTTTGAAAGGACTATCAGAATGAATTAAGCTTTGGAGGTTGTTTAAAGTCATTCTGAGAAATGTAATACATTTTAATGGCCAGCTCAAGGAGACACCATCTATTTCACCAATAAATCCAACCCCATTACTGGATAGTATCAAAGTCTTTCTCCTTTATTATCAATGAAGGGCAAACACATTTCCTTCAGACAGCCGGACGGATTACATAAAATAGAGAATAGCCAAGCAATGCTAAATAAGCACTTTGGTAGGTCTCCTACAAAATAATGATCTGATGATACACAGGAACAATCAGTACTTATTCATTTTACACTTTTTTAACAATATATACTGTATAAAGTGTTGGGTGTAACGCACTACAAAAGTAACAGAGTTACAGTAATGTATTACTTTTTGCTGTAACGCAGTAATATAACGAATTACTTCTGAAATGTGGGTAATATAATACCCGTTACAATTCTCAGTAACGCAGTTACAACACATTTTAACCCGACATGATGTGGTGTTTTGTTTCTAAGAATTCACAAACAACGCGAGACATTCCGTCACCAGAGGAATAATTGTGAGGGTACAATAGTAACTCAGTAAGCCTGTTTACTATTGGTTAAGAGGGCTGCAGAAACAGATTCACAATGCAGAGCTACAGGCTCACAATGCAGAGCTGCAGGCTCACAATGCAGAGCTGCAGGCTCACAATGCAGAGCTACAGGCTCACAATGCAGAGCTACAGGCTCACAATGCAGAGCTGCAGCTCAGAGAAGAGAACAGAGAAAGACAGGAGTGCGCGCAGGCCAAAGCAACAGAAGGTCACTTTCTCTGGGTCTGCTGCTTGAACCCCGAGAAGTTAAGAGAGTGTTGAAGATATGCAGCCTCTGTCTTCTGTGGAATCACCGGCTTTTAGAAAGCTTGTCAGCCAAATCCCTGTTAACACACCAATGACCAGGTGAGCTAACGTTGAATAGAGACTCGTTCATATACCGCAGGTCACAGGGCCGTGCAGAGGCTCCACTAACATGTTATTAATAACACACAGAGACGTCATGTTACCGCTGTCACATATTATTCAGCACACTTAAACGGAGCATGAGTTTAATCTCTAGCTCTTTTCCTAATGTTCAGCATGTACTGCCAGATAGATAGATAGCTTTAATTAATGAGCTGCAATAAACTACATTTCAGCATTTAAAGCCCTACTTTAGAGGTTATTTTGGTGAAAGTAACTCAAAGTAACGCAAAAGTAGTGTAACGCATTACAGTTCAGAGACAGTAATAACGTAATGCAACTTATTACTTTAAAAAGACAGTAATAAGTAATATGTACTGTATTACATTTTGGAAGTAACTCCCCCAACACTGACTGTATATCAGTATGTAAATCAGGGAGTTAGCCATCTCCATCAGCAGTCAGGGTTAGGGTGCTTCACTACTGCTTGTTTTTCCAGTTTTTGCACAGCAACTTGTGACTCTTCTTTTTGATTTGGCCCTTCTGTGTAGCTATAATAAATGCAGAGGGAGTTTGGAGGGAGAAACATTGACCTTCCATGAGTACATTTTCCGTTTGTTAAGAGCCATGGTCCAACGTTTATACTCATCTACAACACCAGCAGAGAGACAATAAAAAAATGTAAAATGACATACCTGATTTTTTAAAAAGCTTTATTGCACATAAAAAACAATGCAAATCCAGCCCAAAATTCCTGAAATTTCAGGTAAGATTGAGTTTCCTTCCTATGCTGATATTTACTGTGCAAAATTATAGAAAACATCAAATCAAAGCTAAGAGCTGTGTAAATGTGTCCAGTAGAGTTTCCTGTCAAAGCTGAGTTTTAATGTGTGTAGTCCACAGCTCGCGTTAAATCAGCTGGACTTCTTTCTGCAGATTTATATGACTGCACCTTAGCAACGGTTATGTTATTGTTAGTGGGGTTGTGTTAGCAAGTATTATTACATGGTTTAGTTGAATACTCGATTCTGATTGGTCAATTCAGAACATGTGACATGTTGTTAATCCAGTAGAACAGACCGCTGTCAAGGAGGATCAAGAAAGAGAAAGGAAAAGAGGTTAAAAGACTTGACGTCAGATAAATCACCAGAAGAAGACAGACAGGACGTATATACTAACAGGAACACGGTATGGGCTCTGCAGGTTTGACGGACTTGTTAGTGGATCAGCAACTGTGAACAGACTTGAACAGTTACAGAAAACCTCGATCAGTGCTGCCGTAAAGTTGTTGTTGTTATCGCTGTTCATTTTTTCTTAGCGGAAGAAATACGATAATTTTTCAGTCAATAAAATAATTTCAATTAATATTGGGAGTCGAGCCGTTAGTTTGTTTAGTATCTGGTCGTGTAATAAGCGGGATAATGTGCAGACAGGCGGTCATTATGTGGAAAACAACACCCGAAAGGCTGATCAGGGAGCCCGACGCAAAAGCTGCACATTATCCCTTATCAACCTCTTAAATGTCCAAATTGACCCATCTGAATTAAGTATTCAACTAAACCGTATACAAATTTACATGAACGAGATGTGGTAAAAATAAAATAAAAACAAGGAAATCAGAAACAGCACAAAGGAAGGAAGGCATGAACGTGTGCATGAGAGACTAAAAGAAGTGAGTGAGAGTAAGAACTAATGGGTAAGAGAGAGAGAGATGAGTGAGTGAGTGAGTGAGTGAGTGAGTGAGTGAGTGAGTGAGTGAGTGAGTGAGTGAGTGAGTGAGTGAGTGGATTTGATCGGTGACACTGACTACACTGAACATGATAACATGGTCATGTAGCATCCTGCATCTAAGTTCTATCAGTTTGTGTGTGTGTGTTGTTCCTCCACACATAATTCTTCTCCCACCATCCCCCTGCTGTCTTTCCCCTTCCCCCACCACTTCTCACCATCCCTCCTTCCAATCACACTGCTCGCCCTGACTGGTAAATGGTAACAAACTATAAGTGTTGTAGGAACGTGTCTTGGAAGTCAGTGGGGTCCAATCCATCACCAGGTGTTGGAGGAGGCGGTGGAGAAGGATGGGCTTGGGGGAAAGGGATGGTGCTCATAATGTTTGGGTGGCTTAAAGAGATTGGATTGGAAAAATGTGTACTTGAGCAAGGTCAGAATTGTGACGAGCCTGGTAATAAAAGTATAATTTATGTGCAGATCAGAAGGCATCAGCACATTGGTAACATGGATCTTTCATCATGATATTATTTTGCTCTGGAGTAATGGTGATTCTTGAGGAACAAGTGATAAGCATGGTGGAGGATTTTGGCAGGCTTTGTTTTGAGAGGTTGTTCAGGGAAGATTTATTAACACATGCTAATACATCAATCACACTGAAAAAATTGAAAAATGGACTTTAATTAAATGTATTATGTTAACAGATTTCACATAACTGTACGAGGTTAGTGGAAAGCAGTAATATTAAGTAAAAATAAAATAAAATATAACGTTCACCTTAATATTATTGCTTTCCACCAACCTCATACAGTTATCTGTAATCTGTTGACATTTAATTCAACGTTTCATTGTTTTTTCATTGCAATCAATCAAAAATACTTTTACTATCCCAAGGTGAAATTAGTTTGTGACAGTTGCAACATATTAGCATAAAATAGATAACTCTTAAAAGTTATTACACATAAAAAATGCTATTAAAGTCCTTGTAGCCTTGTCCCTGTACCCAGTTTATCACTCTACTCCTATAGTCAGTATTCAGGCATGCAACCTCGGGTGCCCCTTTCTGTCTTTGAGAATAGTTCTCTAAAATTATATAAATAGGGTGAGAGAGCTTCAGAATTGGACGGGCAGGAGCCGTATCACTTTGTTGATGCAGCCAATGTCTTCGTAAATTCTCAGGCATATACTTCCAATAAGTCTTCAGAAACTGACATCAGTTCTCCAGGGTTCCCCTTGTGTTCTGACTCCTTGTTCCAGAGATTTCATTTACAGTAGCCACTGGGAGAGAGCGTCTGAGGAACAGGAACCAGGCAGGGCGTCCTCCACAGCGCAGAGACCCTCTGAAGATTCAGACTCATGGTGAAGACATGATGAAGCTCTAGGTGTAATCTTTGATGAAAACGTTGATGGAAAAGTTGCCCGAAACAGTCTGGAAGCCATCGATGGTTTGTAAGACATATTGGGATACAGCCATGTTTCCATGAAGCACATTTAACTCAAGGCCCCAGGAAGTGTGCTGGCTGTTGAAGCATATTTTTCGGAATGGCCTTAGTGCAACAGGATGCATGCACGGTTGGCATATTAATTGATTTTGATTCCCAAGAGTAATACACAAAAAAAGAGAGTGTATTGGTGCAGAGACCAGCAAATGTCACCCTTTACAAATTTAAACCCCCTAGGAGGGATTTGGCAGACATTGGAGGGATCATAACCCACTAGGGCCATACTTATGGCTCGGAGAAGAATGAAACAAGGGTGAGAGTAGTGTTCTTTTTTCTCTGAATCAAAGGTCCCCTATTATGCTATATTTGAACAATATATTGTAGGGCCATATCTATACAAAAAGGTGTTTTGCTCAGAATACCAAACACATTGTAGCATGCCTCATCCCCCTCTATTTCAGCCCTGTTCCTGAAGTGCTGATTCTGTGACTGTAGCTTTAATGAACTACCTGCTGCTGGCCACGCCCCTTTGGAGCTGCTGCTGGCCACGCCCCTTTAGTGCATCATGATCTCTCCTCTGAAAAGAGTTTTCTACCAGGAGAAACTCAGCTAAACGCTGCTGTGATTAAACGCCATATTATATAAAAGCCATATGTAGCAGTAAGATCCTCATGAAAGCTTGGATCTTAGGTTATTAGCAAAACTTTTTTTTTAGCTCTTATTCGCATTGCCCTGTGAACACTGCCGGAACCTTGACTTTTTACATGAAACTGTATTATTTGTTGTGTACCAGCTTTCCTCTCCGGTTGGAGTATGGAGAGGAGGAGGGGAACTGTATACTGTATATAACTTGCAGTTGGGCTTGTGTGGTTGTATGTCATTTGTTATCTATAATATACAGCAAATGTGAAACCATGCAAAAACAAGCAGGAACCCTTTCCTGAGCAGGAAAAGGGTATGGGGAAATATGTGACGCAAATGTAAAAATGGTTAGCCTCAAAAAGCCATGTTTTTACAATGAGTTTGTGTAGAGGAACTCATGTCATGCCGGCTGCACACTACATGCGGGAAATGACTCCGGTGGCCGGAATACGCCATCTAGTGGACACCGTACTACCTAAAAAAATAATCCGTACAAGTCGAGGCTCCGGTAAAAAAATAAAAAAAACATGGCGGACGGGTCTGAGAAAATCATCCTGGCGGTTTCAGGGCACCGGGTGCTGTACGACCTGTCCGCAGAGGGATACAGAAATATAAACATCAAAGCTATGGCGTGGGAGGATGTAGCACGCACGGCAGGCAAGACAGGTCAGTTCAAATCTTTTGGTTGGTTTATTATGACGCCGATGTCACGATAGCATAGCTAGCGCTAGCGCAGCATAGCTATCGTTTTAGCTGTCAATACAGTAGCATTTAATTTACACTTCAAATTATGAATGAAAAATATTCACAATTACACTTGTAATGTTGTTTTTATTATTATAACAGCAAAGTAATTTACGTTTGTTTATTGGCACCATAGCAACAACAACTTCCGGTCCTACCAGCCGTACGGTCGAGCTTTGCGGTTGACCGGAGGAGTTCAATATTTTTAACGTATGCGGAGGGCCTCGGATGCGGTGTTTCTTCCGCACCGCTCTCGACCGGAGCTGATCGCATACGGAGTGCGGATCTCCATTGACATTGAATGACTTCCGGTCAAATCGGATACGTATTACCGCATGTAGTGTGCAGCCGGCATCAGTACCCTAACATAAAGCAATAAAAGGAAGGTCACTCCGTTTAATGAAAGGGTTTGGTGTTGCACTAGCTGATTTTGTTGAAGTATTACACAAATAATTGATTAAATGACAACATAGCATTTTTTTGCAGGATGGAGTGCATCCCCAATCTTTTTCCATCATGATTTCCCATGTACACAGCCTATACATTCAGGGGCTCTCATTACTGTCCTCTCCCCCACGAGCATCGTATTTTACAGCCCCATATACCTCCACAGCAGCAGCAGCTATAAACTTGTTTCAGCCTGGGACAGAGTTGTTCATGGCCACAGAGCGCACACACACACACACACACACACACACACACACACACACACACACACACACACACACACACACACACACACACACACACACACACACACACACACAATTCAATGTATATGATGATTTTGCCTCTATTTTATTGCCTCTATGGGATTTTATATGTAGTTGCTTCCAATGCTGATGTTATATGTTCCTACAATGAATGCAGTGTTACTGTAAGTTGCTGCCTGCCTTCCAGCGTCCACGTTGCAACAACACAACGCTGGTTGAAAATCCACCTGCACGTGGCTATAACAGTGTTTTTACACCTTTAACTTTCTTTTTAAATGCACAATTTACAAGCTGGAATAATGTGACACACGGAATCAGAGGGGTGCATGGGTAAATTTCATTTGCTGAATGAAGAGTTCACTGCGATGGGCAGTGTGGCAGCATAATTGGTCATATTTATAGGCAGGCAGCAACTTACTGTAACAATTATTAATATAAACATCATAGAATATGCATCAATGTGCATTATGTGTCATAAAGTACTTTTATAACTTATTTATGATGATTATGGTGTTCATTTTACAGACTATCTATCACTGATGTACTGCTGCAAAGCCTGCACAGCATGGGGGACACAATGTACTGGGTGCTGTACACGTTTGTGTGTGTACATGTGTGCTGATGGTGACATCATGTCATGACGTCACTATCACAACCATAAATAAGAACAACAATGGTTGACTGCTGTGCTCATGTTGCTCTTATTCTAAGAAAGCCAGGTTGAATTGAAAACTTCTCCCGTTTTATACTGACCTGCAGACAGCTGTGGATAACAAACTTGCCACAATGATTAAGCTGCGCTTTTGCCATTCTTGGTTGCAAATGGGAAATAGTTTTCAGGGACAAGAGTCAACACCGCTGTATTGGCTCGAATTTGGTGACGGCTCTGAACCAGCCCTGGTATCGCTTTAGTGCAGCCCATCATCCCTTTTCTCTTCCACTGGTTTCCCATTTAAGTCCCACATCACCTATAAACTGTGTTGGGGTGGTTACTCAAAAAAGGAATACATTACAAATGACAAAAAAAAAGTAATGCCTTACTTTATTACAATACTCACTGCTGAAAGCCATTAGTTAAACCAGGGGTCTTCAACGTTTTTCAGACCAGGGACCCCCAAACTGATGGAGAGTTGGAGCAGGGACCCCCTACTATTAATATGGCATACAATTGTGTTTATATTAAACGGGGCCTAGTGCAGTGTGTAAACATAGATACTGTTATTGTACATTCAATACTAAGCTATTCAAATAATACACAGGTTAATATATTCATGTTTTTATTTTAAACAAGTGCAAGGTACAGTGTGGCCGTACCACTGCCATTTATGAACATATATCTTGCACACAACACAGGGCTATTAAAATAAATCACAATAAAAGTTTGAACTTTAAACAAGAGCAAGGTGCAGAGTGGCTGTGCCACTGTCATTTATAAACAAACACTGAGCTATGAGATTTTAACACTAAACATGCATGTAGATGGGACAATGAATCCTCAAACCATCTGTGGATGGCACACGTACTCTCACATCAGTGAGATGTCTGACCCTGATGAGCAGCACACAGCTGATCCAGCCTTGGACGGATGGAGGTTGTCAGGCAGAGGGTCATATCAGCCTCAGGCTGCAGCCTTGACCTGTATTTGTTTTTCAAGTAAGTCAGTGAGGAAAATCCACTTTCGCAAAGATAGGTTGTGGCAAAGGGCAAAAGGCTCATCATGGCTTTTCCTGCCAATTGCGGAAAGTCTTTCTGGCAAGAGATCCAGAACTGGGTGAGTGGTTTTGTGTCATATATGTGTCTGAACGTACTGTCAGTGGATAGTTCGATTAGCTGATCCTCCTCCGTCACTGTCAGGTGTGTGCCGTCTGCTGCGTTGTCTGTGAATGGAAACAGTATCCATGTCTTGTCCCTGCGCCAGGAGTCAGCCTCAGAAAAGTAGTGCCCAAATTGTCCCTCGAGCGCCTCCAAATGCGCAAGAATTGCGCGTGTAATGGGGGGCGAGAGCACAGCAGAATCTCCCAGCTCATCCACTGATGGAAACATGGAAAATATTTCCTCCCCGATGCGCTCCCTCCACCTTTTGATTTTTTTTAGAAAGCCTTCCATTTTGTCATACAGTTGAATGGCATGGGTATTGCGGCCTTGCATTGAACTGTTCAGTTTGTTCAGCTCAGCGAAAACATCAGCAAGATAGGCAAGTTTGGTGACCCAAACATTGTCACTGAAAAGTGCAGCCAGCTCTGTGCGCTTTTGGAGAAGTAAAAACTCCCGAATAGACTTGCGCAATTCCAGCACACGTGACAACACTGTTCCACGTGAAAGCCACCGAACCTCGGAATGGTAGAGTAGCGCAGTGTGTTCTTCTCCCTCAGCAGCACAGAGATTCGAGAAGAGACGTGTTTGCAATGCGCTCTTCTTGACTAGGTTGACTACTTTCACTACCGAGTCCATGACATCTGCCAATTCAGCGCTCATATCTTTGGCAACAAGTGACTCCCTGTGTAGCATGCAGTGCGTCCAAATCACTTGCGGAGACACATCCCTTACAAGCGCGATTAGTCCACTTTTTAAACCAGCCATGGCTCTTGCACCGTCAGTGCACAGCGCAATACATTTTGTCCACGGAATGTCATTCTCTCTGAAAAAAACATCGATCACTTTGAAGATTTCAGAACTAGTTGTGCGTTGAGGGAGGCACTTACAAAACAAAAATTCCTCCTGCATTTCCTTATCATCGACAAAGCGCACAAACGCCAGAAGCTGGGCGTCCTTCGACACATCTGTTGACTCGTCTAATTGTAACGCAAATGCATCTGCCAACCTCAGCTTCTCTATCAGTTGCATCCTCACATCAGATGCCATCTCGTCTATACGGCGAGCTATGGTTGTGTCCGACACTGGAATGGTTTTCAGTTTATTAATGTCAATATCATTTCCATACATGGTTTTACACATATCGGTTGCTGAAGGCAATATTAAATCCTCTGCAAGTGTGTATGGCTGTTTCTTCTGGGCAATCCGAAGAGCAATTTGATAAGAGCATTTCAAAGCTAGCTCCCCAACTTTGGCTGATTTTCTGATCAATGTCTGTTGACCTTGGAGGGATTTGAGGCTAGCTTGGAAGTATTCAACAGGTTTGTCTTTTAAGTGGCTGTGTGTTGTCTCCAAGTGACGCTGCAGCTTTGATGGCTTCATAGATTCATTTGAAAGAACAGTAGAGCAAATGACACACATTAGAAACTCAATGCCATCTGTCTCCTTAAAGGTAAACCCGAACTTCAGATAATGATCTGAATATTTTCGTGTCTTCTCCCTTTTGCGCTTACCCTTATTAGCTGCAACATCTGCAGGCGCAGCAGGTTCTGCCTCGTCACTTGCATGTTCACTGGTGGATGGTATCTCGCTTGTGCTTGTTGATTTTTTCGCTCGAGTTACAAAACGATCCATTTTATATGTATGGTCTTCTCAATAATGTCGCTGCGTGCATCCCTGTGTCTGGGTCTTCAGTAAACTGGGGCCTGAATAGGCTCTCGTCCAATCACGGGGAACCTGACAGAGCCAGCGCATAGACATAATATTATGTCTATGAGCCAGCGTGTGTCACACGGCCTCGTGATTGGCACATCTGCCTCCATTTTTCCGTTCGCTATAATATTTTGGATTTGTGTTGTGCATTTAAAGACATTGCAATTTGTGGGAAAAAACGGTTTGTAAAAAAAAAATATATATATAAAAAATTGTCTAATCAACCAAAGATTTCGCGACCCCCCTGCAGTACCTCCGCGGACCCCCTGGGGGTCGCGACCCCCCTGTTGAAGACCTCTGAGTTAAACCATAACGTTTGGTCTACCCTTTAACATCCCCTGAGAAGCACCTTAAATGAAATGACAAATACCAATACAAAGTTAAACCTCATGTATGCCCAGATCAGCACAAAGTTTATTTGTAGATGTCTTTAACTGGGCCACAACACCCACTGGAATAACATTGTATCTGTTGAAAGCAATCATATTAAGTTTGAATAAAAACATTAGGTTCAACTTAATATTATTGCTTTCAACCAACCTAATGGGGCGAAGCCTGCGAGCTAGTTCAGGCAGTCAACCCGACTGCCTGAACCAGCACCAATTCGCACATAACGCCCCTGGCTACTTTTGCAACCAACCAAACATAGTCTCCTAATCTGGCGCTTTATTTAAACTGTCAGATCTCCTGACCTCTGCCTCGCTAATGCTGCTGCTACTACTGCTGTTTCCACGCTGCTGCTGCTGCTGCTGCTGCTGCTGCTGCTGCTGCTGCTGCGTTCACATTGGCGATGCTTGCCTGCCCCACCACCACCTGCTTCCACCTGTAGGACCGGGGGGTTAGTTTTCTAATCATCCCTCAATGTTCTATGTACATCGGTGGAGTGATGAGGCCCGAGCCTAGACGCCAAAATCAAACTAAATACTGCTTGTAATAAACATATTAATGAAACACGTGAGTTGTCTGACTGAAATCCATTTCAAATGTATTGACATAATACATTTCATTAAAGTCAACATTTCAGTTTTTCAGAGTGCAGGACTTTTGCTTGTAATGAAGCATTTCGACATTAATGTGTTGGTACTTTTGTTCAAATAAAAGTATGTGAATACGTTTTCCACTACTGGCTTTTATTTATACATTTGTTTATTTGGGACAGCGCCCACGGGAACAACCTGGCACTGTGTTGCTTGATAAGTGATGATATGCTGCTAGATAACTTAGGGGCTCAAGTGTCCACAACACACATCCAACAAACACCACTATAATAAGCGTGCGTATGTGCTGCTGCTCCTTTTATGGTCTCAGACACTGTTTCCTGGGAGCTCCGGTGAGCCGTTTGTGTGTGTGTGTGTGTGTGTGTGTGTGTGTGTGTGTGTGTGTGTGTGTGTGTGTGTGTGTGTGTGTGTGTGTGTGTGGTGAGTACAGAGAGCAGAGGGAGCACACTAACACTTTCCTCCAGCCACCAGCAGCGCGGCTGTGCTCCACCTCATCCGGAGAAATGATGATAATCTGAACATATTACAGTCGCCTCTCGTCGGATCCGCGAGGAGGTTCCTCTTTCTCTCCCGTTGTCCGCTCAGTTTGTGGAATGCTCCGCGTTTTCTCCCCGGGGTCGTTTCCACTTCAGCATGGGAACTGCAGTGTCCAAAAGGAAGAATCTGAGGAGTGATGCGATATCTTCCGTGACCGCAAAAGTTAGGTGAGTGTACAGGGAGGGGGACGTGGTGGCGGGGGAGGCAGCGCGCTGCAGCCGCGCGGAGGCAGAGAACCGCTGATGTCCTACAGCTGTACTTCGATGATGTTAGACACATTACAAGAGGATGTGAAAGTAGCCTACCAGAAATAAATAATAATAATAATGAAAATGCATGCATTGCGTAAATAAACGTATTCATAGTCTTATTTAAAAATGTCAAAAAGCACGTTTTTTTAATTTCATACTAGGAATAGAGCTAAAGATTAATATCCTTCTTCTTGTATCCATTGTATTTGTCTCAAACAAACCATTTTTTTTGTTAGTCCCAACATGTGTCGCCATTATGAAGTATTATGAAGTTAAGTAAAATAGTTATTACAATAACTTGGAAATTCAATGTGATATGTTATTTCCACTTCAGGAAAATCTTCTGTTGGCGATTAAGTCATTCAGAGTTGAATGTACTGTTCATTGGACAGTGGACTGAAGCCAATATAGCCAGTAGAAGGGGGGGCTTAATTCACATGCTGTGACTCCCCATTCGCAAGAGCCCAAAATTGATCAAATTAACCTTTAATTATTGAAATACATATCAGAGAAAAAGGAAAAAGAACCTAATTATTACAATCAGAAATAAGGTTGTTTTTTTGGTAAAGAATATTAAGTGACGACCACCACTGCAGCCTGTGAATGTATTCCCTTGCTTTCCTTATACGAAGTTCCAGCTGGGCAGTGTGACGGACTAATTCTCATGACATTTAGCCCTGCATGTATGAGTCATGAAAGGTCTCGGTGTCAGGGATGTCAGATCAGTGTGTTCTCGGTCCGAATGCGGCGGGATGACTAATGCTCTGCAGTCTGTGCGCCCACCTGCTGACCTCAGAAGCCTTCTGCTCTCAGTCATGTGCACACACCTACGTGCTGATCCTAAGCATAAGCCACTCTGCAGTACAACAAACACACATATGCTGAAAAGGTGGAAGAAGTACTGAGATTATTTACTTCAGTAAAAGTAGAAATACTACAGTGTAAAAATACTCAGTTACAAGTAAAAGTCCGGCATTCAAAATTGTACTTGCTTAAAAGTAAAAAAGTATTAGCATCAACATATACCTTGAGTACCAAAAGTAAAAGTACTCATTATGCACAACAGCACATTTAAACATCTTATATTATTTAATGATTTTATGAAAGTTATCCATGCATTAATGTGGTCATCAGTTTAATGTTGTACTTGGGAAAGGTAGATTTATATTTTGTATTAACCTAAATCTGCAAAGTAACTAGTAAAAAGTATAAGTACAACCTTTGCCAACAAAATGTATTGAGTAAAAATATAAAGTGGTGTGAAAATGCTCAAGTAAGGTACCTACATTTTTTACTTAAATACAGTTTTTGAGTAAATGTATTTAGTTATATTACACCACTGCATATGCTCAAAGGTGAAGGTGGTCACCATATCGATACAGGCGATTGGTCAAAATGTTATATTTGACTTTCCTCAACGTGAATAACTTACAGCATCAACTATGGGTATCTGTTTCTTGCCACTGCTGTTGTCCATGTCCATCTTTTCTATCAATGCACTGTGTCATGAGTTTGACTTTTACTGCGTGAACAATATCAGGACTTAATGTTGCAAAATTGATCATTGGGCTGGAGTTGGCCCGCCCTTTAAGTGGGCCTGACTGTGATGGGCACTCAACCACACTCCCTTATGCACACATTGTCTAAATCACTGTCTCTACCTTCCTTCTGCTGTTGATCATTTGATTCCTTCCCTCGGCCTTGTCTTTTTCAAAATGTCTCTATAAATTACTTGCAGAAACACATACTCTCTGCACACAGAGACATTTACCAACTGTCTACAAAGACTTATTTTCTTGTTTTGAAATCTTTATACATTGTTTTTACATTTTTTAATTATCGCACACTTCAAAAACTGAAACGTTGACTTTAATTAAATGTATTGTGTCAACAAATTTCACATAACTGTATAAGGTTAGTTGAACGCAATAATATTAAGTTTAACAACATTTTTTCAAATTTAAACTTAATATTATTGCTTTCAACTAATTTAATACAGTTATGTGAAATCTATTGACTTACTAAGTTTATTTAAAATCAACGTTTCAGTTTCTTCAGTGCTCATGTATGAACAGTCTCAACACTGGTTCAGTTTTAATTCTCCGAGAGGATTGCACAAAGGTAAACAAGGTTGATAATGTATTTTATTTTGCACTGCATTGTGTGAAAATGAGTTTGATGTAGTTAGTGATGGCCCAAACTGCCTCCCTGTCCCATATATGACAGCACACATCAAACCACGCTTGAGGAAAGATTATGAAAACTGTACAGAAGGGGTTTTAATGAGCAAATCTCAGAGGAGCAGCTTGTCACTAAAACCCCTTTTCCACTAAAAAGACTACCATTTGAGTTCAGTACTGGGGCTAGTTAGGTTCCAAGTTGGTTTAACTTGTGAACCACTTAAGAACCAGTTTGCTTTTCCGCCAACCAAATCCCGAGAATAGCTACACGTCACCATTTACGTTGGTAAAGCATTACGTTGCTATTATGCACGTTGATACCCCTGTGGCTGTGCTCATGTTGCTATTAGCCTTAATAAGCCAGACTGAATAGCATTCACAAGTTCTCCAGCTTTATACTTTCCTCCAGAGTGACTTGGCTAATGGAATACCACTTTTTTCATACTGCCAATACTGCATTCTACATCGTACTCGCCATGAACTGTTATTCCTCAAGCAAATCCCGTCAAGCTTCTGACCTAGGCAGCTCGCGCTCTTGATGTCAGGCAGATTGTTGGTGCCCAAGTTGAAACTATTTTCTAGGCCGAGAGTCGCGATGCTGCAGTTGAAACAGGCACTGGCATGGACAGCTCTGGAACCGCAGCTGTCAAACAAGTGGTATGAATGAGAACAGCCGGTCCACCTTAAAGTTCTGTCAATCTTAAGGTGGACTATGTATTGTTGGCCGTTACCTGCATACACTTGAACATAAATGATGGATTCATGCATTGGTTATCATTGTTGCGTGGTCAGTGACGCTGCTAGATTCAATATTATGCTACAGGAAACAAAAATATCACGATTATGTAAAAGTAAAAAATTAATGTTTTTATTTTGAAAAGTAAAAAGTTGAAAATAAAAATTATTAATTTACTACGTCAGTGTTGCAGTGTTGCAATAGTCCTTCACCAGGGGGTGCTGCAGCACCCTCAGCACCCCTACATCCAGCGTCCCTGGGCGTGGTGAAGCTGGACGGCTTGATGCCACTTAAACGACATCACCCTTGTATTGGTATGGTCGGTATGTAATTTAAGATTAGTTAACAATAGTGAGCCATCTGAAAACAAATATTCTCAGTTAGCATGTGAAACTCACACTAAAAACCAGCTAAATGCATTTTCCTGCAGTTTTGTTGATAACGTTCTTGCAGTGGCTCTGGATTAAGATGCTCTATAAATGACAGAAAGGACTTTGTAACATGAGAAAGCTAAACGCAGTTAGCGGTCTTCTCTAGAACTACCATTACCTTTAATATTTTAACAGTAATTATTTCATGTTTGAAAGGAATTGCACAGCACAACCATTTTCTGATGTTAATAGATTCCACTCCAGTGAAAAATGTGATTGTGTGGCCTCTTTCATGCAACACTAGCAATGCAAAACATATGGCCCCCTCTAAAACACAAACCAGTCACAAACACTGTGTCTGAGGTGTAATTATGGTTCAGCATGTTGGCCATCTTACAGCAGATCATTATTATTTCATGCAGTGAAGAGCAATTCTCTAAAGACATCGGCTCCTATCGTCTTTTGCTAACCACTATTTTTTGACCTTAGGAAAAAACGTCAAGCGGTTAGGGAAAGATGATAGGAGAATTCATCAGGACTAAGGAAAAGACAACTAAAGACAAGAGAATCGGACTGCATTTACACGTGATGATAAACCACCAGCAGATGTTATTATGTCCGTCTGCCGTACCGAGGACTACTGTAAGAGCACCTAAATACTTCTCCCCATGCACTCTGATGGTGTTGTTTTTTGCAGTCTTTTATATATAAAATGAATTATTCATTACCAAGGATTGAAATAAAAACATGAACGTAAAAATATTAATTTTTTTGCTCGCACTCACCCTCTGGTCCACGCGTATTAATCAACATGAAACTCCAACAGTATGAATGTATGATATAGGATATTTCAAATAAGTCCATTTTATGCATAACTTCTAAACCTTCACATCTGTCAACATTCAAACAGAAACCCAAAACAACTCAGTTAACACTATGAAATGTGGACTTTATTCATTTTACAGTCATAAACGTAACGCTCATATTTCACCTTTTGATTCAAAACAAAGCACTTTGGCGAGTTACAGCTTATGTTGTAAAATGCTTAATAAGCACCGTAACTTTAATGATCCGCATGTGGCCATCGAAAGGAATTGTGGGACGGCATTTTCTCCTTTCCTTTCGTAAAGGATGGTGCGATGTTTCCTCAGCTAGCGGAGATTATAAAGGATATTTTGAAGCGCCTTTCCTACCGTTTACAGAATCCGAACAGCTCTTATCATGGCTGCCACTGAGGTACTTTCACTCCGTTAGGAACCTTCCTAAGCTAAACTGAAAATTCCACGTTGTTTCCATTCCCATTTTGCATTCAGGATGTCCCACATTTTTTAAAGTGGGGTTGAGATTGGGATTTTAATACCATCCCTACAGTTCATTAGAGCTTGATATAGCAATGCTAAATTCACTTTTGTTGTGTTTTTATGCGTGCAATATTTACCTGTCAGCTGAGGGTGCCATGCTGTCCTCTCAAAAGACTGTATCCTCATTCCTGTATCCTACTGTCCACTAACTGCAACACATAAAAGTGAAACAGCCGCAAACCACCCCCATTATGCATGACAGTCTACAGTGTTCTCAGCGTTGCATGCCTAAAATATTTTTATCTGGTTGGCATAAAAATATTGATAAGCAGCGGATCAAATCCCATAACGTTGTATTATTTGTATGGCCATATCAATCCTGTATTTGATAGCAGACAGCAAACAAGGGGGGAGGGTGGAATCAGAAACAACAGAGACCCTCAGGTTTTACTGCTCTCATTGTAAATCTTTTGGTGGGCGGATAATAAAAACAATACAGCTTCTTCCTGAATACAGAAAACTGCTCCTGTCTTGTAAATATCTGGTATAACTGAGCCTGGTGTAGTCCCTTCAGCTCCCTTGTGCTGTCACAGGCCAGTTTTTCCTGAGGACAGTGAGGATGTGTAATAAAATTATCCATGTTTCAGTAGCACCTACATTGTGTGTCTAAACTGATGTAAATTCCTAGTGAGGTTATAGAGCTCATGGTGGTGGATGTTTATGAAGGTTGTACACCTTTCATGCAAGGTACTATACATTGTTTCTCGTTTCAGATTTTGCAATGTTCTTCACTTTTTTTTTGAAACTGTAACCACACTCTACACATTTAATCAGTGTTTTAGTTGCCATATGTTTTTCAAGAGGCTGCCATGATGGAATTATTTTAATGGCATTGATCGTAAACCTTTGCCCCCGGTTTTAATAAAGGTTCTGCAGAATTATCCAGTATTGCATTACAACATTTGTTTCTGGCAATAGGGTTGCGCCCATGTTCAATGCTGAATTTTCCATAAGACCTAAATATTGATAACCTCCAACAACTCAATTCCGGGTTTTCGGACTTGTTCCTGCACCACTCTATTGCAAGTTGTCCAGAAATAAAAGCAATTGGGCAAATCAAGGTAAAAACCAAAAAAACAGAACGACTAACAGAAGTCGGACAAGACACAGCTGGGGAGGGGAGGCAATCAAAAGGAACCCAGGTGAACCGAATCAGGTAATCAAACACAGAGACATAGACCAACAAAAAATATTTGGACGGTGCCTCTGCTCCTAATTATTTCTTATGATCGATTCCTTTGCTCTTGCACTTTGTTGTTATTTTATTCACTTGTGGCCCTATTTATTGTAATGTATTTGTATCTTGTATGTTGATGACGTGTGCTGCTGCCTTCTTGGCCAGGCCACCCTTGAAAATGAGATCACGATCTCAATGGGTCTTTTACCTGGTCCCCCATAAATAAAGGTTAAATAAAATAAATCAAAAATATTTACAGCTCAAAAGGAATCTCACAATCTGAACAGCATACCATACCTTCAGTCATCAGACCTTGGTCCCCTATTATACTATATTTGAACAATATATTGTAGGGCCATATCTATACAAAACAATTCTGAAATGTTTTGCTCAAAATAGCAAACAGATCCCCCATTGCAGCATGCCTCATCCCCCTCTATCTCAGCCCTGTTCCTGAAGTGCTGATTCTGTGACTGTAGCTTTAAATGAACTAGCTGCTGCTGGCCACGCCCCTTTGGAGCGTCCTCATGCAAGCATTGAGCGCTGCAAAGAGAAAGCTATCAAAATGTCTACTGGCAGAAACTCAGCTAAAGCCATATGTTCCAAACCACATCCAGCATTATTTCTGAAACAGTATGGAGCTCAAACGTTTTTCTCTCGGTTTACCACAAGGACAGGACCTTTATATTACACACAGTCTCTCAAGTACAGTGTTAACTCTGAGTGTTAGCGCTGCTTGCTAATGTAAACACAGACCATAATACTCCCAAAACACGTGGCGCATTGTTTCTGATACAGCACATAGCTTGTTCTTTCTCCAGTGGAACAGTGCCATTATATGTATCATATATAACAACTTTACTTTAAGTCCCTCCCTTAGACATCCTGCTGACACATGGGGAGGGGATTCATGTAAGAGGGTGGGCAGGGGCTTATCATGGTTGGTTGTTCCTAATGCCGTACAAACCATAAAATGACGTCAGAGATGAACTTCATGTAATTTATGAACCTGTATTAAAGACATTAAAAAGTGCATTTTGCATTGTAGGGGACCTTTAAGTTGAACCTAATATTTTGTATTCAAACTTAATATTATTGCTTCTACTAACCTAATACAGATATGTGAAATCTGTTGACATAATACATTTAATTAAAGTCAACCTTTCCTTTTTTTAGGTGCATTTAGAGAAGGATTGTGTTGTATTTTCTATTGTTTTGCGCGACACATTAATGATAAACTTGACACTTTTGTTCAACAGTCTGATTTAATAACAGCTCATGGGTCCCTGTTAAAGACAGATGAGCCGTGAGTGGCCGGCAGTCCCCCTATTGTTCTGACTAATTGTGGTTTGTTTCCCCTATCACCCCCAAGTGAGCGGATGGAGCGTGGAGGGCACAGCAGGGTCGACCCTAACCACCTCCATCAGCTAGAGCTCATCACGGTGACTCATGCAGTCACACACTTAATGACAACACAGCCCTTACTCATAATAATGCTCCGAATACAACACTGACATAACCCTAACCCCCATATTAACATTTATATTTATAACATAAGCATGCACAGTTTTCACTTCACAGTATGTGTCATCATTTCACAGCCTGACACCTCTATACTACACCCTGCACCACCTCTATCACCACCTCTATATCTGTACCCTGCACCACTTCTATGTCTACACTCTGCACACAACTATATCTGTACCCTGCAACCCCCCTACAACTACATCTTGCATCATCCCCTAAATATAGACCTGCAAAACCAGCAAATCTTCACCCTGCTCACCCTTTAAACCTACACCCTACAACACCATATACACATCTGCACCACCTTTATGTCTGTATCTTGCACAACTTTTCCATCCACACCTGCATCACCACTATATCGACACTATCTACATGCTGCATCAACCCATATCTACACCCTGTTCAACCTTTAGGCCTACACCACGCACCACCTCTTCATCTACACCCTGAAGCACCACTGCATATAGAACCTGCACAACCTATACATGCTGCACCAACTCTACATCTGTACCCTGCAACACCTGCACCACTTGTTCATATACACCTGCACCATACTGTACATCCTGCATCCGCACTACATCCACACCCGGCACCACCTCTATATTCAGACTGAAGGAGTGTTTTTGGATCATATGTCCTCTGTCTTACACTCTCCTCTTTCAATATTGGTTCTTTACTTGTTATGCTCCATTTCCTCATCATCCTCCCCTCCCAATCCCTACTTTCTATTTTGGTCTTGTAAACATGTCTCCCTCATGTCATCACCCCCCCACACAAACACACCCTCCCCCCCGACCCTTCCCCCTCCCTCTCACCATGTCTCATGGCGATAAACATGCAGCATGGAAACAGACTGCAATGTGGCCATGGTTCTACAGCGATGTATAATTCATGTTCTCAAAATCCCTGATACACAGTGTGACATGTTCTGTGTTAAAAACTCTTCTGTATGGATGCATTTAAAAACTGAAGTGACTGCAGGAATAACACTTATCTGATATTTAATGTGGCATATCGAGCTCTCACTGGGAGGATGGATGTGTGTGTGTGGTGAGTGTGGTCTAAATCTTTTATGACATGGGTAGTATGTGGATGTATCAGCAGGAAAAATCTATTGTCCACCATCAAAAATAGAATTTCCTGATTTGACATATTTCGTGCCAGTAACACAGCAATTAAGAGTTTGGAAGTTATTGTGTAAGGAAATAAAAAAACGACTGTATAGAGGTAATGCAGCTTGAAATGATTTTGACTGAATATTTAGATGGTTCTAAAGGTTTAACCACGTTAATGGCCTCAAATAAAGAACTTGTGTTCAGGGAATACAATTATGTTTCCTTGTATTTCTCTCCAACTTATGGTTTCTGCAGTGTAGCAAACAAAACAAAGGAATACATCTTTGTCATCAAATAATACAGCAAATAAGCAAGTGGTAGATAAAGTGAAAAAAAAAAATCTATTTCAGTGCGACTTTTGCTTCAGGATTCAGTTACTCATGTTCTGGGTGCCCAGTGTGCAGGGCTTGGTCCTTGACAATGGCCCGGTTTGGTTCAATTATAAAACAAAGATGAAATGCAGGGGAACATTATTATTTAATTTTTTCCTTGCATCCTGTCACAATCCTGGCTGCGATCAACTTCTGGAATCAGTAAAAGTCTGGGTCCGACATACATGTGTTTAAACAATCCTCTTAATATTCGGATCATTTCACTGTAACTATTTGAAAGGCCTGGCTGTAGCACTGCAAGATGTTACAGTGCACAGCACAGCACATCAATCAAAATACTTTATGAACTCCAGGGGGAATTACAGTTCCATGACTGTTGCTCCATATTGTACAATAGATAAATATTTGTATAAACTTTAGCTTAATTTACCATAAGTAAAAATGTGCAAAAAGGACACAGGACAACGTAGTATGTCCTCCACAGAACCGAGAACCAAAGACACAAAGACATGATGAAGACTCAGAGTGAAGACTCAGGCTCATGATGAAGGCATGATGAAGACTCAGAGTGAAGATTCAGGCTCATGATGAAGGTATGATGAAGACTCAGGCTCATGATGAAGACTCAGGCTCATGATGAAGACTCAGGCTCATGGTGAAGACATGATGAAGACTCAGGCTCATGGGGAAGACATGATGAAGACTCAGGCTCATGATGAAGACTCAGGCTCATGATGAAGGCATGATGAAGACTCAGGCTCATGCTGAAGACATGATGAAGACCCAGGCTCATGATGAAGACTCAGGCTCATGGTGAAGACATGATGAAGACTCAGGCTCATGGTGAAGACATGATGAAGACTCAGGCTCATGGTGAAGACATGATGAAGACTCAGGCTCATGATGAAGACTCAGGCTCATGGGGAAGACATGATGAAGACTCAGGCTCATGATAAAGTCAAGAGGAAGACTCAGACTCATGAGGATGACTCAGACTCATGATGAAGACTCAGGCTCATGATGAAGACTCAGGCTCATGGTGAAGACATGATGAAGACTCAGGCTCATGGTGAAGACATGATGAAGACTCAGACTCATGATAAAGTCAAGAGGAAGACTCAGACTCATGAGGATGACTCAGACTCATGATGAAGACTCAGGCTCATGATGAAAACATGAGGAAGACTCAGACTCATGAGGAAGACTCAGACTCATGATGAAGACATGATGAAAACTCAGGCTCATGGTGAAGACATGATGAAGACTCAGACTCATGATGAAGACTCAGGCTCATGATGAAGACATGATGAAGACTCAGGCTCATGGTGAAGACATGATGAAGACTCAGACTCATGATGAAGACTCAGGCTCATGATGAAGACATGATGAAGACTCAGACTCATGATAAAGTCAAGAGGAAGACTCAGGCTCATGATGAAGACTCAGGCTCATGATGAAGACTCAGGCTCATGATGAAAACATGAGGAAGACTCAGACTCATGATGAAGACTCAGGCTCATGATGAAGACTATGGCTCATGGTGAAGACATGATGAAGACTCAGGCTCATGGTGAAGACATAATGAAGACTCAGGCTCATGATGAAAACATGAGGAAGACTCAGACTCATGATGAAGACTCAGGCTCATGAGGAAGACTCAGACTCATGAGGAAGACTCAGACTCATGATGAAGACTCAGACTCATGATGAAGACTCAGGCTCATGAGGAAGACTCAGACTCATGAGGAAGACTCAGACTCATGATGAAGACTCAGGCTCATGATGAAGACATGATGAAGACTCAGGCTCATGAGGAAGACTCAGGCTCATGATGAAGGCATGATGAAGACTCAGGCTCATGCTGAAGACATGATGAAGACCCAGGCTCATGATGAAGACTCAGGCTCATGGTCAAAACATGATGAAGACTCAGGCTCATGGTGAAGACATGATGAAGACTCAGAGTGAAGACTCAGGCTCATGATGAAGAGTCAGGCTCATGGTGAAGACATGATGAAGACTCAGGCTCATGATGAAGACATGATGAAGACTCAGGTTCATGGTGAAGACATGATTAAGACTCAGGCTCATGATGAAGACTCAGGCTCACGATGAAGACTCAGGCTCATGATGAAGACTCGGGCTCATGATGAAGACTCAGGCTCATGATAAAAACATGAGGAAGACTCAGGCTCATGATAAAATCAAGAGGAAAACTCAGGCTCATGATGAAGACTCAGGCTCATGATGAAAACTCAGGCTCATGAGGAAGACTAAGACTCATGATGAAGACTCAGGCTTATGATAAAAACATGAGGAAGACTCAGACTCATGATGAAAACATGAGGAAGACTCAGACTCATGAGGAAGACTCAGTCTCATGAGGAAGACTCAGACTCATGATGAAGACTCAGGCTCATGATGAAGACTCACGCTCATAGTGAAGACTCAGGCTCATGATGAAGACATGATGAAGACTCAAGCTCATGATGAAGACTATGGCTCATGGTGAAGACATGATGAAGACTCAGGCTCATGATGAAAACATGAGGAAGACTCAGACTCATGATGAAGACTCAGGCTCATGAGGAAGACTCAGACTCATGAGGAAGACTCAGACTCATGATGAAGACTCAGGCTCATGATGAAGACTCAGGCTCATGATGAAGACTCAGACTCATGATGAAGACTCAGGCTCATAGTGAATACTTGATGAAGCTCTCGGTGCAATCCCGAACATTCCAAACTATTAAGGGGCATGTTGACATGGATGCACAACACCAGCAACTCGACGGCAAAAAGTTAAGACAGGTCACAGCTTAATAACTTACTCATAAATAATATTTACAGAAAAATAACAAGATGAGTATTGATAGCTAAAAGCTGAAAATACATCAGCAGCAGTATGCCCGGTTGGTTCATATGCACTAGACTTTTCACACTGTGAAACAAGCCTTTAAATCTCTTTTCAAAAAGGGTCATTGAGATGTTGAAACCTGGCTACATCGTGACAGCAGGAGGATCTTTATAAGGAGTCCTCCCTTTACTCGAGACAGCCTGCCCCATAGATTGTCTGCGCACCAGCTCCTTGCTGTTCCTGCCAAAGTATGCGCGCCTGCATTTATTTCCTGGCAAGCTGTAGCTCTGTTTTCCCAGGGCCTGTCAGCATATAAGAACACACTGTACAGAGCATAAATTGAGGACACTGGCACTCTAACGCTGACTATTTATTTGCAGAGAACCTTGACTCTTTGTGAGACAATTTTGTTCAATATGGCTCTGGTTTAACTGCTGCACCTGCTTTTTCTCTACAGAGCTGCCAGAGCATTTGGAGAGTACCTGTCGAACACCCATCCAGAAAACCACAACGGAGCAGGTAGGGCAAACACTTCATTCATCAAACTGAACATCAACAACACAGCAAAAACTGAAGTGTTGACTTTAATTAAATGTATTATGTCAACACAGTTCACATAACTGTATTAGGTTAGTTGAAAGCAATAATATTAAGTTGAACCTAATATTTTTTAATCAAACTTAATATTATTGCTTTCAACTAACCTTATACCTACAGTTATGTGAACTGTGTTGACATAATACATTAGGTTTAATTTGTTGTCTAAAATATCCAACCTTCTCCTGAGTTTGTCCTATTATCATATCATTATCGGTGACTGGATATTTGCTAGTGAACACCTTGGCGACGCACGCGGGCTTTTACATTTTCTCAGCCTGTCTCGAGGAAGTTCTATGATGAATGAGATGCAGAGCAAATTTGCATTCCATTCCTATAACTCAAAGCCACTGTACTTAATCAAGAAAACTGCAGCAAAATGCATTAAGCTTCTTGTTAGTGTCAGTTTTGATCGACTGAAGGTAGAAATAACCTATATGTCAAAGCATCCTAACTCATCGGATAACCCTTAAGTATTACCCTCACATTTGACCACTAGCATCGAATACCATACAAACAGTTATCGATCAAGAGTGCTCATTTACACTTAAAGTGTATGGAAAAATGTTTGATAATTGGCCCTGTTACGTGAGTGAAACCCCAGTTTCACTCTGCAACATGCATTTCCCAGACTTGTTTATCCACAGCACAGATGGCTTGAAAAAACTTAGCTTACTCTGAAAGAAGGAGCCTTTATCCACAAAGTGGCTCTGTTTGTTGTTCTGAACAAGCTCATTTCTAAATCTTTCATATTTTCTATGCTGCTCTCATCTTTCACTCGGCCACGTCCTCACCACTCTGCTGTTAAAGCTATGAATCCCATAGTGCAACACACAACCTCTCTGTTATTTACATTTTGGGTATTTATCTGTACAAATTACAGACAACACAATTTATTGGTTGTTTCGTTTGTGTTGTAACCTTTGTTTTTTTCGTTTCTTGTTTTATTTTGAAGTTTTCTCTATCATGTCTGGTGTTCTTTGATTGTTTTTCATGGCCTTATTAGTTGCACTTGTTCCCCATCAGCCCTGCAATCAACTGACTTCCTGTATACCTGCAGTTGTTCCTCTCATTAGGTGATTGGCGTTGTTTGTAGTGATCGGGAAGTTCGGTCCTGTTTTGATATTTCTGTTAAATGCTCCTGTTTCCCCACTTACCCATGACAGATTGCTTTCTCTCTGTGCAGATCGTCTGTTGTCTGACACCTTCCCCAGCCAGGACTGCGAGTCTCCAGCCGTCAGCCGCCTACATAACAACAATCTGACACCTCAGAGCCACTGCTTACCCAAAGCTAAACCCAACCAGTGCAGCCAATCTAATCCTAGCATTCACCATCAGTCTCAGCCTCAGGTCAACACCCTCCAAGCTCAAGCACCTTCGTGCCCCTCGAAACGTTGCCTCTCTGCTGAACGCAGCCTCTCCATTGACGAACCACCAGCTGCCAAAGGCCCGCAGAAGAGTGTGGTGGTGAAGCCAGCTAGGGTGTACACAATCACCAGGGAAGGAGGGATGACCCTGGGGGGCCGTGGCAGTGAGGAGAGCCTGGAGCTGGAGGTGCTGAAAGCCCCTGCCTCTGCCAACCACAACCCATCCTGCACCATCCAGCCCCCCGCTGCTGCCGCCCGCGGTAGCCATCCCAGCAATAGCCATCATCGCAGCAGTCACCACCATGCTAGCCAACAACATGGAGGCTCAACGTCAATATCACAGCCGTTGAAGAGCTCGGGGAGCACCAACAACATCCGGGACTGGGGGATGAGGAGAGGCGGGTCGCGGGACGACTACACCCCAGATTGCGTTGCCTGTATTCGGGCTCCGTGTCAGAGCCAGCGCTCCCTGGACCTTGATACCTCACCACGGGATGGAGGGAAGTCCCGCAAGAAACTGGAGAGGATGTACAGTGAGGACAAAGCGTCCACAGATGACCGGGGTAGAGATACTTTTCATGGTGCACTGAAAAAAAAGTCAACCTTTCAGTTTTTTCAGCGTGTTTCATTTAATTGAGAACCAATAGAATACAACAGTAAAACACAGTGTGTTTCTAAGACGGTTGACAGGTGCAAGGTTCCAGGAAGCTCAAAACACAACGAAAACCAGGGGAGACTAAAAGGTGATGCAAGCACCTGGGACCGGAGCGCAGTTCAGGGATTATAAAGCTGGCCAACTGTCACTGTTGGCATGGTTAACCTGTTTCATCATTGTGAAATAATTAAAAGTATTCTGTCAGTGTATTTGAAATGACTAGGTTAGCTGGTTAGCTAGCTAGCAGATCAGCAGTGACAGTGACAGTTTGCCAACTTCATGATCCCCGAACATCAACAAGTGCTCTGGTCCCAGCTGTGTGCATCATTTTTTAGTGTCCCCTGGTTTCCGTTGTGTTTTAAACTTCTTGCAGCATTTTGCGTTTGCAGCGTTTCGTTTATGCAGCTCTTTCAGTAACACTGCGCTGATTCGCCAAGTTAATGAATGTTTTCTAAATGCTGCGCATCTGTTGTCAGGTTGGTGAAGATGTTTCTTCATTTGCATGTGTTTTGACACATTTGTGTTTTTATATTTGCAACCTTATTTCAAACTGCAGTGTGTTTCTCCAAATGAAAGTGTTTTGGGCCGTTGCATCACGTTTGCACCTGTCGGCCACCGTTTATTTCGCCCCCTCTCCGATCTCTTATCATCATGCATTTACAAGCCTCCTCTGCTAATTATATAGAACCCCATATAGCTGATTCAATGCCATGCTTTTATTCTCTGTGTTTGCAGAGGAACATCCTAATAGCTGGTTCCCTAAAGAGAATATGTTCAGCTTTCAGACAGCGACCACCACCATGCAGGCGTGAGTATGGCATGGAACTGCGCCTTCACTCCCACTCTGCTCATGACTTACTGATTTGGCAGGATATGACTCAGCATTTTCAACTATCACAACCCAAATGGAGTTTACTACTATAAACATTTTCACTTATTGCTTTCACCATGAAACCAATGCTTCTGTCATTAACCTTTTGTTCATCTCAGAGCTATGGAAGTCCTTGGCAGATAAAACCTAAATTACTTTTTTTTAATGTTCCATTTGATTAGGCTTTATAAATACAGAAACCAAAAAACATACAGAGTTTCAAACTAGAAAATTACTATTCTTACTGAAAACAGGTCAAACTGATATATTACATATATTGATATTTAAGCGTTTCATCGCCATAATGAAAAGAAAATGATGTTAAATTGATTTTTAAAACAGATTTCAAATTGTTAGAAGTATTTTGATCACAAATAAGACCGACTTAAGATCCAAACATCACTTTCTGACAAGAATCTAGGGATTCCCCAAGAAAAAAGATCATTTGTGTTTCGTGCATACTCCAAGACACACGCACGCACGCACGCACGCACGCACGCACGCACACACACACACACACACACACACACACACACACACACACACACACACACACACACAGCTCCACTCGTCGTGACTAGTTAATTATCACCTTTCACCCAGATCTGATAATTATGAGCCTCACACAAAGAAAAAGCTCTCCCACCATGATCATCCTCTCATCTCTCCCACGCACTCTTTTCTCTCTAGTAAGGCTAAGTACCTGTCTTTATTCCTTTTGTCCATCAGTTTATGTCCATCCGTGTCACTATTAGGGACAGACTGATATATAGACCCGGCACTAGCCTTCTATTAAAGATCTTGAACAAGCGGTGTCTTGCACATGCCGCTCTTATTTGGTTTGTTGCTGTTGAAGAGGCTGCCCCGGAAGTTAGCATCACAAGAGCTCCCTCAACAACAAGAAAATAAATGTTGTGCTAAACAAGCATTTATGACAGTTACACGTTTTGTTAAGCAGCGTAATCTCACAAATTAACACCAGTTTTGGGATTTTTGAAGCGTAAATGCAATCTGCAGAGGTGAAAACTACGTTTGGCTATTAACAAACTACATGGTTGCATGGCTGCCCAGCACCACCGCGAAGCTAAAGCTGCTAATGTTCACCGTGATGATCGGCAGAATCATTTAAGCTTTTGTTAGGATCCGCTGTTTTTATGACACAAAGAAGATCGTGTTATGTACATACCTTATTTTAATCATCTTACCAAAAACCCATATTAAAAATGATGATTGACTTTGAGACGGCGGGACCAGAGGTTTTAAATGCTAATTAATTTCCAGTTTAGGATTCATTCCTACACAACCTATTAATTATAAACTATTTGTGTCCTTCATCTACACTCTTATGAACAGAAAAGTGATCCGATCAGGTGGGATATTCAATTTATCATCTGTCTCATACTGTTCCTTACTTAATTCCCAGCATATATGTCATTAGACTGATAAGGATTCCGTTCTCACGTACTGAAATTTACAGTAAAGGTCAGGAGTTTTCCTCTCATGGTGAATATCATTGGTGAAAGTGAGAACGGTAGCATAAAGTGCTCTCTGGTGTGTGAGTGGAATATTTCATAGGTTGTGTTGCTGACTCATTTTTTCATTTTTTCCTCTCTTCTTCCCATGCTCTCTACATGGCGGCTTTCCAAACCACGACTTAAGAATATCGTGAGTAACTCTTTCAACCGCCCCCACTGTTCTTCCTTGTTGCTGTTCCTTCCTGAGTTTTTCGGTTAGATAATATATCTTACACTCTTTGCCTCATGTGGCTTTGTGATATTCAGTCTGCTGTGTCCTTAACCCCCTGACCCTCAGTGTCTGCTGGACTGGCTGTTGTACATTTTACATTCAGTTAACTTTAACACTTAAAGAGCCGTATTATGCTTTTAGATGTTTTTCCTTTCCTTTAGTGTTCTATAGGTTTTTGTGCATGTAAATGGTCTGCAAAGGCTACAAACCCTGTGTTTCTTCCAGAGGGAATTTCTTTCCCACATATTCAACACCATCACCACCCAAATGTGGACTGCATACTATTTTCGTTTTAGCTAGTTGCTAGCTACATTTACAAAGAAGCTAATAACTAAATCTGTGGAATTCATGTAGTGGAGAAAAATGTACATTTGCATTAAAAACATAGTGGATTCATAAACTAGCATGAAACCAAATATTCAGTACCTCAAATTGTACGGTAGTGCTGTACTTGAGACAGTTGAAGTGTCTTCCCTGTATCACAAAGGACACTCACTCAATGTCAACCGAAAGCTGTCAGCTAATTCAACCATCATGAAAAGCATATCAGTCAAAGACAAGCGTTGCTTCCAGCTAAACCATGTCTATTGTGCTTACTTCTAAAGATAGTCACGCAGGGAGCTGATGAATAGGACAAGTAACAATAGGTATTCATACTATATCTCATAATAGTGTCGCATTAGTATGATAAAAGAGAGGAGTCCATCAAACTAGACACACAGAATCAGATGAGCAATAAATACATCCAAACATGATTCATTTTGAATCCAAAGCAGTTTAAAAATGTAAAATTTATGATGTCAAATAATATATTTTCGAGCAGTAATGGGAGCTTGAGCTGGCAGCTGTGATAATGGAGTTAGCTTTCACCAGAAAACTCACTAAGCTGTTAAGAATGTCAAAACTCTTGGCTGTTATCTGTCTTCTATATCAGCAGGAACATGTTTCTGTTGGATTTCTTTAAGTCATTAAACGACTACAAATTTGAAGCATTTCATTGTTAACATCACAAAAGTATTACCCTATGATTCGGTTAACGCCAAACCATAACTATACATATAAGTCCATTTACCAATTACCGTTTATTTCCCTAACGACGACTATGAATTTGGCGGGAAATCTGATGGATTGATTTATGGTACCAAAGAGGAAGGTGGAGTTTCTGGCAATGGCAGATTGGGGGAAAAGTCATCTCTAACATGGCCAGGTTTTTCAGGGAGAACATTGTGATGACTTGCAGAGGCAGAGCTGCGGAGGCTTTTGGATAAGAAGCAGTACTGTTCCCCCTGACCTCAGCCCATGGTTTGTCAATCCGTATGTCAGTCCGAGTGAGGCTGCAGGACATGACTTCTTTGTGACAAAGGTTGTCAGATAGGATTCTCATTATGTCTGACATCTTGTCAGAGCCATTACTGTCCCCACGCTGACCAACTTTCACACAGGCAGAATGATGGGTAATGATTGAAAAGTCAATCTGAAATGGAATGATGCTAGAGACTCAGAGATGAAAGCACGAGCTGATTGGCTAATGCTGCTATTTATATTGTTACTCAAAACCTATATATTGTATGCAGGGTCTGTGTCCTGGTTACTCCTCAGTGTCTGTTCTTGTAGATCCCTAGCTTGCATTGTGGTCCTATGTGTGTGTGTGTGTGTGTGTGTGTGTGTGTGTGTGTGTGTGTGTGTGTGTGTGTGTGTGTGTGTGTGTGTGTGCTACAGTACTTGAGAATATCCACATGTCTTCTGCCTCTGGTGGTTCCTGTGCTGCTCACTCTTACCAAACCCCTCACTAACCTCTACGTATAATAACTTCTTCACCTTGAACCCCTTAATTGTTGCCCCATCTACCCAAACCACAACTTTATATTTGTGCCAGAACCCAACCAGACCCAAAGGGCTTGCATCAATTCCTTTTTTTCTCAACTTAGTTGCCTTTCAGTCAAGCCTAGCTTTAAAAAAAAAAAAAGGTGTTCACATACTTTGTGTCTTGGCGCTATTTTCCCATTTGGGTCAGTTTGGGTTCCGACAGAGCTTAGGTTCTTAACCATTTGACGTCCTGGCAGGGCTTTCCGAGGCATTGCTGAGAGAAAGAGGCGGAAAAGAGAGCAGGAGGCAGCCAGCGTGATGGAGAGGTACTGTGTCGTGGCTGTCCTGTCCCGTCCTGTGTGCTGTTACGAAGAACAACCCTTTTTCTCAATGGATCACTGGGCTGATTAACCAGATGTCCACATGGGTTGTATTAATCATAGTGACTGGGCTTCTATTCACCTTAAAAGCAGGAAAACAGATGGTCAATGTAACACTCACGCTTTAATTGGCTAGTACTCCAACACATTTGTACGGGATAGGCTAATGTGGGACTTACTGTATCTAAGCGGTTGACCAACCACGACAGAGCCAGGCAGCTAACCGATCAGAGTGGACTGGGCTCTGGTTTCAGACAGAGGGTGAAAAGAGATGCTGCAGCACAGGCAGTATGAGTAAAATAAAGAGCTTTTTGAACATTAAAGCATGGAGACATGTCACAGGAGAGACACTTAATACAAATATGAAGCTGAAAATGTGCACAATAGGTCCTCTTTAATAATATACTGACGTAAATTGTGGAACTTTTACAAAGGATTTTGAACAGTGGATTTATGTAAAGTTGAATGTAGAAAACAGAAAACAAATTTAAGTACATCCTACTTCCAAAAATACTGTTGGAAAGCCACACAGAGAGGGAATTCCTTCAGATATGTATGATTAACTGGAATACACAATATGCATTGTGTGTGTGTGTGTGTGTGTGTGTGTGTGTGTGTGTGTGTGTGTGTGTGTGTGTGTGTGTGTGTGTGTGTGTGTGTGTGTGTGTGTGTGTGTGTGTGTGTGTGTGTGTGTGTGTGTGTGTGTGCTGGCTGCAGGTTTAACCAATGATTTTCACTGAACACTGAAGTGTAAAAGTGAAGTTAATCAATACCGTGCTGCGGCTCACTGCTTTGTGTCCTCACATCCACCTAGCTGTGAGACATGCCGTGTGTGTGTGTGTGTGTGTGTGTGTGTGTGTGTGTGTGTGTGTGTGTGTGTGTGTGTGTGTGTGTGTGTGTGTGTGTGTGAGTGTGTGTGTGTGTGTGTATTTGCAAGAATAGTTATTTTTCTCTATGTGTTTGCATGTGCAGGGCCGTGTCAAATACCTTCTGATTAATAGAAAGGATCATCACAAACAGAGTTATGGAGTAATGCATGTTTTTTTCACGCATTTTGAAAGGTCACAGCAGGATTGAGAAGGCTGGTCGAAGATAGTTGCACAAACACGTATCAAGCACTTCTGAATTTGAGTGTCAGGGATTTTAGAAGCTGCTTTTCATCAGTTTAAAAATACAGTGATGGCAGAGTGATGTCAACCCTCTATTTTAAGCTCTGACCTCACAGTTCTTATCAATGCTGACATGTGAACATTGTCTTATGAGATGTCTCCAAACTGCATAGAATATAGCTTGTGTAAAAACACACTTTAAGTACCCTGCTGCTGTTTGGTTAGAGTTACATTAGTTTAGCATGTATTAACTTAATAATGCATGAACATAACCTCCAGAGGTGTAAGTATTACTGTAGTACTCTTCAGTGCAGTTGAGAAGAATTGGAGTCTTTACAGGTAAACACTGACACTGGAGGGACCAGAGTTTGATGCAAAGTCAATTATTTTACTTTTCTAATTCCAATATATTTTAGTTGTCTTCCAGTCAAGTGCAATTTGTGTGGATGTTTATAAAGCACATTATATAAATCATCACCCAAATTAGTAATAATTAGTGTTAGAACTCATTTCATTAAAACTTAACCAAATATTTGAGTGAACAAAAGGCAGAACATTGACTGGGGTTGAGATAACTTTAAATACAAAAAACATAATATAATAGTAGTAATGATAATTCATACAATTCCTGCAAGGAATGTAAGATGAATACATCCAGTAAGATAAAATAACTCCTTCATCACAACATAAAAACATTTGTAAACGGTCAAATTTGATCCGAGGAAAAAATGAAACCAAGAGGTGGCTATTATCTATAATAAGGGTTCATCTTATCTTATTGACAACCAGACTGAAGAACAAAGGCTGAAATGCAGATAAACTGAAACGTTGACTTTAATTCAACATATTATGTCAACTGATTTCACACAACTGTATTAGGTTAGTTGAAAGCAATAATATTAAGTTTAAATAAAAAAATATTAAGTTGAACTTAATATTTTTTTATTTAAACTTAATATTATTGCTTTCAACTAACCTGATACAGTTCTGTTGACATAATACATTTAATTAAAGACAACATTTCAGTTTTTCAGTGTAGGTTTTTAAAGTAATAAAGGTCCTGCCCCTCCTTTTCTAAATATTGCCGTTACCAGTATAACTTATATTCATGCTTTCCAGTTTGAGTCATATGCAACTCATGAGTAGCATAAAATGAAATCAGAATGAGGTCAACATGAAGTCAGAATATAGTCCGAATGAGGTCGTTCTGATGTCAGACTATAGTGTCAGAATGAAGTCTACAAACACTCCTGTCCCTTCACACACATTTAATGGTTGTCTCAGTGTGACCTAGTTTGTTAAACACACACATCTGCTGCAGCAACTGGGCTGACACACCTTACCATTTCTGCATTCAATATACTTTCCGAATAGAGAGCTCTTCTGTCAGGAAAGCTCACGGTTTCACCCGTCTGGTGTATGACATCACAGGGCTCATTTATTCTGACTTCACCATCATACAGTTGCTCTACCAGGGGTTAGAGTGGAGTGCCCTTAAATGAAATTCTATTTTAGCAACAAGGGAAGTGTGTGAGGAAGTGTGTTCTGGCTTCCGGAAGGTTTCATACTGTGACAAATAAAGAATAATATAACTTTATTTATTGATGTGCAGCAATTGCAGTACAACACAAACATTGTGGTGAAGGCGAAAATAGGACTAAACAGATATCTGAAATGTACACATACATGCACTTTATATTTAGATATACTGTATATGGGAAATAGATGTACACGGTTCAGTGACTCAAAGGAGTGTGTGTGTGTTTGTGTGTGTGTGTGTGTGTGTGTGTGTGTGTGTGTGTGTGTGTGTGTGTGTGTGTGTGTGTATTTGTGTGTGTGTGTGTGTGTGTGTGTGTGTGTGTGTGTGTGTGTGTGTGTGTGTGTGTGTGTGTGTGTGTGTGTGTGTGTGTGTGTGTGTGTGTGTGTGTGGCCCGTTTTCACTACAGATAACCATTACAGTCAGACGAGCTTGATGAATAATACAAAGCACAATGTTCCAACTGCTACCACTTAAGGTTGTTTCTTTTCTTGTTCACTCTCTGTACGGTATAACTGTTTTTCCTCAGTGTGTGTGTGTGCATATGAATAAACCATAAGCCCCTACCATCGATTCATTAGGACCAAACATCAAACATAATGTTAAAACTAAAGAAAAGGTTTAATATCTTAGAGTGAAGGGTATTCATTTTTCATTATGTTATGTGATACTTAATAATACATGAGACTCAAACTGGGTGCTCTTATTGAAGAGCTGGAAACAATTGCTTGTAAAGCGCTTTGAGCACCAGGAAAAGCGCTTTATAAATTACGTGTATTATTATTCTGACCATTTTGCCACAGCTCTGGCTAGACTTTTGACTTTTTTTGCATTCGTCTTTCATTCTCTGTCTCTGTCTCCTTCCTCTCTTCCCTAAAATTGTAGAAACTTCCGCAAACAACTTAGGATGGTTGGCAGCCGCAGGGTGAAGGTCCAAAGTAAGTCTTTCTCTGTATGTATGTTTGTTTGCTGTATGCAGCAGGTATTCATGCATTCATGCTTTACGGTGTGTACCATAACATCAGCATGCATTTGCTCTTAATGCATGGAGCAACAGCACTGTGCATGTTCAGATATATAACCTTACAATCGTGTTGGTGGTGATCTGGTCTGGTGTGTGTATGTAAGTGTCTGTGACTGTACACACCAACATTTACTTTATAAAAATGATGCATTGTGCTTTGATTTGATTTTGATTACAAAGTATTAGGCAACTCTTGTACCATTTTGAATCCTTCACAAATCAAGTTTAAAAGACAATTCCTCTCTATGCAAAATGTAGATTTTGTCTTATTTGGTTAATAGATTGTTAAGTTATCCTATAACCCAAAACCATCTGTGCCCACATATTTGACACTAAGCTTTCTGGAAACATGTCAATATGCCATCAGTATAATTTAAAATCGATCACATCATTTTATTCATATGACTGTTTTTAAATAAATATAATATTGAAATTAAAAAATTAAGAAATCAGCCCTTGAGTGCAGTTTGGTCACCTGGGTTTGGTGCTTTTTCTGTTGTGATATTGTCCAACTAAAGTTTAATTTAATGATCACATGTTGCAGTGGTGGTTAGGTCTGCGCTTTGTTCAGGGGAGTTTACTTTAAAAATGTATTCCTTTACAATGACTAGCATCTGCCTTTCATGAAGCATATTCAGGCAGCAGCCTATACAGCAACACTGAAACACATGAGCACATACTAGAGTTTAATAAGCAGGAATACAATCTGAGCTGACAGAAAATACTCCGTTTTAGTTTAACACACACAGTTAATCTCACACACACTATTTAATGAACATATAGGTTCACCTGCTGAATTAAAAACAGAACAAATGAACCAAAGAAAGTGAAACCATAAAGCAGATTCAGGCAGTAGGCGTACAGATTCACTCTTACAGAACAGAACAGCTGACAGGAGAGAGAACGTCTGATCCTTTACAACAAACACTGTATGCTCTTTTTTACTAACCTTGTAATCCTGCTAGTAATCCACATTTTGAGACATGTAACAGTAATCTGATAACGTCTTTTTTCATGTAAGGAAATTCTGTTACTTTTTTTTGTATCCTGTTACATGTAATCCATTACTCCCCAAGCATGATGTTGAAGCACAGCCAACCACAGGGACTAAAAGCATTTTATCACAACAATATTTTATTTCAAATCAGTTTATTTTTCAATGAAAATTGAACCACAACATAGACCTAAGTAAACATAAAGCTACTTAGGCCGGTTATCTGTAAAGCACATACACTGAATAAACTGAAACATTTACTTTAATTAAACATATTATCTCAACAAATATCACATAACAGGATTAGTTTAAGTGAAAGCAATGATATTAAGTTGAACCTAAACATTTTAATTTCAACGTAATATTATTTCTTTCAACTAACTTAATAGAGTCAGGTGAAATCTGTTGACATAATACATTTAATTGAAGTCCTGGTTTCAGTTTTTTTAGTGCACACTTGGTCAACAAGACAGAACCTTTGAATTCTGGGGTTAGGGTCAAAGTGTATGTGTGGGTGAGTGTGTTTGTATGAGAGAGTGACTTTCTTCCCGCCTAACTCCATCAGCCTATGCCGACCGCCGGGCCAGGAGTTTCAGCCGCTCGTGGAGTGACCCCACCCCTGTCAAGCCTGAGTCCCTGCATGGCTCAAGAGACAGTGAGTAGACGCTCTCTCACACACTCTCACAAACCAACAGAAGCAAAGATACTTACTCTACACTGAAATAACTGAAACGTTGACTTTAATTAATTGTATTATATCACCAGAATTCACACAACAGTATTAGGTAAGTTGAAAGCAATAATATTAAGTTTAAATAGAAAATATTTGGTTCAACGTAATATTATTGATTTCATCTACCTAATACAATTATGTGAACACACTAAACATTTTTTACACTCATACTCAAAATATTCTTTGACGTAGTTTCCATATTCTGCCACTAAGGGCATCCTGAAGCTGTTTTGGACAAGAAAGGCGTAACATAGCCAGTGACGGGGACAGGTTGGCGAACCATTGCCTTACCCAATCCACGTGTTGATTAATGGCAGTGATGTTAAATAACTTAGTACATTTACTCAAGTACAATTTTGAGGGACTTGTACTTTACTTGAGTATTTAAATGTTTTGCTACTTTGTACTTCTACCCATTACAATTCAGAGGTAAATGGTTTACTTTTACTCCACTACATGTATTTAATCCCTTTAGTTACTCTACAGATCTGGATTAATGATGGTAAATATAATCAGCCCTTAAATCAGACTGTAGTTCACCTGCAGTAAATCCAGCAGCTACCCTGCAGTATACAAAGCCATTCAAACTAGCTGCACCTTTACCAGCTCTGAGAACACTTTAATGATCAATCATTATAAAACATATCAGAGATATTATTCTGAAATGGACCAATCAAACAATGACTACTTTTACTGTCGCTACTTTAAGTACATTTAGATGAGAGTACTTTCTACTTTTACTGGAGGAACATTTAGAATGCAGGACTTTTACTGTCACAGAGTATTCATACACTCTGGTACTTCTACTTTTACTCAAGTACAAGATCTGGGTACTCTTTTACTCAAGTACAAGATCTGAGTACTTCTACTTTTACTCAAGTACAAGTTTGGGTACTTCTCCTTTTACTCAAGTACAAGATCTGAGTACTTCTCCCACCTGTGATTAATTGACATAGATAGGGGCATTGGTGATCAGTGTACTTAGACACACACACAGACTGACACATGCAAACACTGGCACTCTCGTATTGTACTTCTTGACCATCATTGTGTGTCTACAGGTTATCTTGATATCCTTTGCTTTGTGTGTCTACTCAGCCATCCTCATCGATCACCCAGTTGTCCATCTGCCTGTTGCTTTGTGTAGTAGCTGTCTGTATGTGGCTGCTTCATAAGCAGAGTGTTTTTGTGTTGTGTTGATGTCTGTTTTGAACTCCTCCACTCCTCCCCTTCGCTGCTGCAAAAACAGGTGCAACGTTTTTAAATGGAGCACCTTCATCTCTAATCTTGTTTGTGTGTTATCCTTTCATCTCGCCCTTTGTTCCTGTGTGTGTGTGTGTGTGTGTGTGTGTGTGTGTGTGTGTGTGTGTGTGTGTGTGTGTGTGTGTGTGTGTGTGTGTGTGTGTGTGTGTGTGTGTGTGTGTGTGTGTGTGTGTGTGTGTGCCAGGTGGGGAGCTTCAGACCTCCACAGGGACACTAGATGAAGGGTTGGACGAGTATTCCGATTGGGAGGAGGAGAGGGAGTTGGAGAGAGTGGCTTGTGAGGGAGAGGACTTCTTGCCTCCTAAAGTCATGGTGAGGATCTTGGTAATCAACGTAATTTACCTTTGCAGTTAAACACAAAGTATCTCTCTTGCAGCTAATGTTTCTCTTTTTTTCCCACAGCTGATATCCTCCAAGGTCCCAAAGGCTGAATATGTTCCCAACATTATTCGTAGGGACGACCCCTCCATCATCCCCATTCTTTATGTGAGTAGTAGCCATGAATAGCTTCACACTTAACACTTATCCTATTTTGTGCACTATTCATTTAAGTGTCCAAATTACGAAACAAAAAGCAACCTTAAGGGATGAATGAAAAATGGTCCAAGGTGGATTTTCATCAGAATGTAGAAGTGTCAATCAAGAAATGATTTAGCTCATTAGCTATTTACAGAGTTAGAGCAGCCTTGTTTTGATGGTCTGTTATGTGGTACATTGTTCTTTTATCTGTTCAGATGGAAATAGAAAGATCATCTTCTGCTGTTTTTATAAAGGAATAAGTACTAGTAGTTTGTTGTGGTATGCAAAATGTGAGTGTTAGCATTGGGCAGGAATTATCAATCAGTGGTTTCCAACCATTTTAGCAAGCTAAATATGGCACCGTTGTTAGTCTGGAAGTGTCTCTTGCTTTTCCAACGAAAGTGGTTTAGATTTGATTATGGCCACTTCCACGTAAGGAAAAAAGCACGAACCAGCGTCATAGCGAACCCGTGGCTTTTTAATTCTGTAAAATATGAACTTGACAGCTTCAGTTGCTTATATAGAGTATCTTTTTTTAGGTAGACCAATACAAATAATGTGTTTTTTGAATATGACTGACGATCACATTTATGTAGAGATGAGGTAATGTTATGACATCTTTTTTATATTAATTCACTTTAGGATTTAAGAAGAATAAAATATCAGACAACCTGTAACCAAGCGAAAAAAGAAGGTGCGTTCTCTCTAAGAAGCAGGAAGTGAGAAAAAAAGCTGAAACGTTGACTTTAATAAATGTGTTATGTCAACAGATTTCACAGAACTGTATCAGGTTAGTTGAAAGCAACAATATTACGTTTAAATAATAAATATTAGGTTCGACTTAATATTATTGCTTTAAGCCAACCTAATACAGTTATGTGAAATCTGTTGACATAATACATTTAATTAATTTCAGTGTTTCAGTTTTTGCACTGCAGTACATTTATCAAATTTTGACCGCCATATCATTTTAAAACATTTTTTTAGATGGGGACATTATGTGAACAAGAAAAATCATGTCTTATGTCTAAATGAATTGTGATTTTACTAATTGCTGTAAATGAACTAACGTTTTGTGAAGAAAATCAGTGGCTCACTTAACTTGGTTATATTTCTGGTCACTTGACGAAGCAATAATGATTGTTTCATTTTCTATTTAAAGGACCATGAACATGCCACGTTTGATGATATCCTCGGTGAGTGTGATACGTGTGGAGCTTTTCGCTGTCAAGTGAAAATGAGTCTCCCAGTGTAAATATGGAACAGATGAGGGTGGAATGAGTTTCAGCTCGCCGTGGCAGAGATGACTCATTGTTTTCATAGTCGTGTTGGTTAGCGTGCATGCGTCTCTCTCGAGGGACAGCCAATTTATATATATCACCACCATGGATCTGTGTGAAAAGTGACACATCTCTCTCTGTGTTTGTCCCTGTCCCAGATGAGATAGAGAAGAAGCTGACTGCCTACAGAAAAGGCTGTAAAATCTGGAACATGCTCATTTTCTGCCAAGTGAGTGACAGGAGGAACGGAAATATTGCGACATTATTGTCACCGTGTCATTGAATCAGGGATGGCTTATAAATCTGATTAGTACTCTCTAACTATTATGGATTGAGGGATGATGTTTATATCATATCATATATATATCACCTGTTAAAAACATCAGTATACATCATTAATTTAAAAATACATTTAGATTTCTATATCATATTTTGTCGATATATTTGCTTTTTTTCTGAAGAAAAAGCTTGAGTGGAACTACAGGAAAACAGAAATAGTTGTTAATGGACTCAAAACCTTTTTGCTTGCGTTCTATTCAGAATAAAATGTACTTTTGTCAAGAAGACCTTTGCAGTGATCTTAAATATAACCTAGCGAAAAAGGACGGGTTGTTTATGGTGAAAATTTTGCATTTTCATGTCGTTCATTTAAGTAGTTTCATATTTGAGCTCATTTATAACCGATGTTTGATTTGTGGTTTTAGCTAACAGGAGCTAACTGGCTGAATCAGACATAGTAAAATAAAAAGTGACATTATGAAATAAAAAGTGACATCATTTAATAGAAAGAGACATAATAAAATAAGTGACATTATGTAATAAAAAGTGACACTTGTGATACTCAACTAATCAGCTAATGAAAAATGTGTCAACAAATATTTTTTTGTCCGACTAACAATTAGTCGACTAATCTGGGCAGCCCTACATATTTAAAATAAAAATGTGACAAAATGGAAAATAAGGGACATTATGAAAAAAAAGGGACATGATGAAATTAAAAGTAAATTAATGAAACATTAAGTGACATTCTGAGATACAAGGTAACATAATGAAATGACTCTTTCCACAGGGAGGCCCGGGACATTTGTACCTGCTGAAGAACAAAGTTGCCACCTTTGCAAAGGTGGAGAAGGAAGAAGACATGATCCAGTAGGAATTCATTTTGATGCTTAGACCAGAAACTTTTATCATCATGATACAGAGCAAACCGATGACATTATTCATGCAAACAAAGCTGTTTCAGCATATTATAACAGGGAGGAGGTGATGATATGTTGCTGGACATTCGTCAAATGTTCAACATACTGTACAGTGAAAAGACTGAAACGTTGACTTTAATTAAATGTGTCATGTCGAGAAATGTAACATCAAGTATTACTGTATTAGGTTAGTTGAAAGCAAAAATATTAGGTTGAACCTAATATTTTTTTATTGCCTTCAACTAACCTAATACAGTAATGTAAAATCTTTCTGTGTAAATAACCGACAAAAAATAAACTCATACTGTTCATACAAAGATTTCCTAACAGTCCTGTCACAACAAACATCACCATCAACATTTTATATCGAGCATACATTTTACATTTGAAAAGATCAGGTGGTTTGAATAGTTGTGATGGAAAACTCCAAAGTGTGAATATTCTGTGGTTAATCTCCTCTGCTGCCCCCACCCCTCTACTGTTGACTTTCATAACCCCCGCCTCCCCTGTGTCCAGATTCTGGCGGCGGCTCAGCCGACTGATGAGTAAACTGAACCCCAAGCCCAACCTCGTCCACATCATGGGCTGCTACGTGCTGGGCAGCACTAATGGAGAAAAGGTACAGAAAAAAGAAGACTTCTACACTCATACACATTTTCAAAAAAGACATGTTGACACTAATTAAATGTTTTATGTAAATGAAGCAAAAACTGAGGCTTATATGAAAAAATGACTTAATAGGCCTTGACATAAATAGTGAATTACACAACAAAGGTGCATCCCTGGTATAAATAAACCTCCAACAGTCCTTTTTTTCTGCCTTGTGCTTTCACATTTTTTTTATTATAAATTATTTGTGTTACATCTATGACATGGTGGTGGCTGCTTGTGTGCATGCAGCTTCAAACCATAGAGCTTTGCTGCTCATGCCTCATACCTTGAGGTAAAGAAGTAACAGCAGTGGTGACATTACACATCTCCTCCACATGAGTCCGAACGTTTTCCCTGCTGCTGCACGCTCAGCTGGAGAGCCACTATTAATAGACTGACTGACTACCTTCAGATGATGCTCGCTCCACTTCTCCCAGCATCCCTCTATAAGCCATCTTGCACTGCGAATATATACATAAAAAAATGATCTGAGCTGTTGTTTTTTAAAAAAGAGTTTGACTTCATGTGGTCACCAGCAGTACGTGTCTTTGTCTATGTAGACACAAAGCCCTGAAGCTGCTGCTACAGCTCCTGTAAAGCAATGTTTGTCCTCTCATTAAAAGTAGAAAGCACTGATCCAGGTTTCAACTCCAGGCAAGGTAGCATCGCAAAGGCTCCCTGTACCAAAAGAAATTGAATTTTCCCCTGCTCTACATATTACCACCACTTTATGATTTCTTTAAATGTGAAAAGGAGGTTGTAGAAACTTGTGTCTGCTAAACATGTTATTTGAAAACTTTCAGCCGAATGTGTTCACAGTTTCATCATGGTAACTTCTGTAAATGATTGGTGTAGATGATACCATGTATTTAAAATCAATCGGGACATTCACATGATCTGTCCCAGTTAACAACAGCTGCCTTCAATATGGCTGGCCATGGCGTTCTCAGCAAGCCATAAACACCGGGAGCAAACACTGTGGCTAAATTAACGTGTTCGGTGTGTGATGCTGAGCCAATGATGTGTACTGTGTGGTCATTGGGTTGCTCTAGGGCCTAGAGCAACCGATGTTACATTTCAAACACACTTCTTCAGACAGAGAATCTTGTCCCCAGAAAGTAATTATTCCAGAACTTTGCTGCTTGTGTCGGAGCCAGATCCAGCACCTTTCAGAAGTCTTTTTAAAGTTTTTGATGTGGGAAACCCATTCCAACCTAAATAACAAGCACTAATGTATATATAAAATATGTCCAGATGGGGATACGGGTGAATCATTTCAGAGCAGCAGTAGTAACATTTTTACTTGTAATGTTAAACATTACCAATAAGTTTAATTCTTCTAGTTATGTTTCTAGCATTAGCATTTTTACCCTCTTTAACCCAGCTTGTCTTACTTTACTATAGCTGGCTTATCTTTACCATAGCTTGACCCTAGCTTGGAGTGCTTAAACTAATTAAGAATGCTGGCTCTGTCAACTGCATCAAACTGGACAATTTTGAGGCTGTGGAGGAGACGAGGACTCTCAACAAACTGTTGTCCATCATGGATAACCCCACCCACTCGCTCCACCTGCAGCTGAACAGACAGCGGAGCTCCTTCTCCAACAGACTGCTCCATCTCCGCTGTCACAAGGACAGGTACAGGAGAACATTCCTGCCCACTGCAATAACTCTGTAGTAATTCCCCTCTGGCTGGCAGAAAACTCACTGCTCCATAGCCTCTCTGTTAACTGGACATAACATGCACACCTTGACATTTGTATATTTCTCATTTTTATTTTTAGTTCTAATTTTTTGTTATGCTTTTTCTTTTTGTATTTCGCTGCTGCAATGAAAAAAATGTCCCAGTTTGGGATTTATAAAGCATTTCTGATTCTGATTCTTATTCTGAATAGCTTGACCCTAGCGTTGATAGCTTGACACTAGCTTGGATAGCTTTAACCTAGTGTGGAGGGCTTTATCCTAGCTGTACCCTAGCTTGGAGAGCTTCACCCTCACCTTAGCTTGGATAAATCCTGGACTTTTGATGCCTGCCTCTGTTAGTCTCTAAAATGTGGAGGTCATGCACCAGAGCAGGTCACTTTAGTGAAACATGAAGTCTCTGGTATGCTGCGTGACCTTTCTGCCCAGCTATCCTCAACACCTCTGCCTGCTCCACATTTACAGTTGGTTTCCCACAAACTATTTTTTGATCTCTCATCTGGTTTATTTATGGCTTGAACATATTTTATCCTCAATATGTCAAGAGCATTGTATGAAATACCCCTCAATATTCGGGGGGCCCATCTCCCGATTGTTGCGCAATACCGATCTAAATTCTCTCCATATGCAATAGGACTACATAACATTACAATGAAAGTGTTCGGGAGGGTGTCTTTCTCTTTCATCTGGGCTATTTCCACTGACCTTGAGTGGGCCTGGCTGTCCCTGTCTGTATATCTGCTTTCATAGCCTCTTTGCTTCAGAGCTAGTAACCTCACTGTTGATCCATTCTTCTTTGAGGTGTAAACCCGGTCCCTTTTCTGAGAGTAGCAACGTTTTTTTTGCTTTTCTACACACTTATCACCCCAATTTTCCTGCCTTAATGTCAAGCCACGGGTTGTGGTCTTTCCATTCGCCCACCTGCTTCGTTGTCCAAGATGACCAACCAGCCGGCAAGTCGCTTGTGCTAGCAGCAGTAGCAGCTAGTGCTAACATAACCTCAGCACCTTCTGCGTCTTCGGAGCACTTGGCCTCAACTTCACGTTGTTCTTCTGGGGAGTCACTGGGTGGGAGAGGATCCTCTGTTCTGGTAGCGAGTGGGCCCACTGTGCTAGCTGCACCAGCATCTTCTTTCGGTGCATCTTCATCTCTGAGTGCCACCTTTTTGGATGTGACCCAAAGTGTGTGAGTGATACACTCTGGTTTTGCTTTTGCTTGCTAGCCATTTTTAGTATGACTTCTCAACGTTTCATCTTTAATCTGTTTGGCGCACATGGCTAATGTGCTTTCGTGCACAGGACTGACTGTCTCCTCTTGGCAAACATATTTGGACATGGTGAGCTTAAAAACATTTTAGTGACCATTAGTGACAATAAAATATATATATATATATATATATATATATATATATATATATATATATATATATATTTTGACAAAATGTATTTATTTATTTTTTTGACTCAATCTGGGACCCCCTTCAAATTTTGCTTTTGAGGCTTTCAGGAGGTCACATGGGTTAAGCAAGGGGGTCGAGCCCCCCCAGACCACACTGGTCCAGAGATACAAAATTATAAAGACAGGGACCAGTTGGATGTCTGGCAACGTCAAAATGACGAAAAGACAAGAAATATAAAAATGAACTGTAAACCACTACAGCTGAAACAAGTGAGCCTTAAAGCTGCTGCCAGGCTTTTATGTGCTAAGCTAACCAGCTGTAGGCTTTAGATTCATATTTACAGTGATATAAATCTTCTCATCTCTTGAAAAAAAGATTGTTGACGCAAGAAGTTTGATCGTCTAACTTTCTTATTTTTTGTTGTAAATGCATCTTCCTCTAAAAACATGCCATAGTCCGTATACAGTTTTATGAAGAAACACTATTTATAGAACAAAATAAGAAGTGTGTAGAGATGTAACCTGAAGAAGCCATTTGGTTGCCTGGCGGCCATGGTGATGGTACAGCAGTTGGTATGGAGCAGACTCCGGGGACAAGAGCAGGCAGTAAAAGTGTGGAGAGTGCCATCAGGGCTGACAGACTTCCACATAAACACATGCAATGGAAGGGTAACATCCATGTGTTCACTCTGCAGGAACAAATTAATATATTGAAGTGAACAAGACACAGTGAGGTGGCTGAGGATTTGGGATCACACAGCATGGTGTGTCCTATTTAAGGGACGTTTCAAACTGTACATTTTAGTTTATTTAACAGGGTCGGTGCATATTATTCAACTTTTCATGTGGAGAGTCTGCAACTGTTCAAGTCTGCTCACATTTATTTTCCATTAACCAGTCTTTAAACACTACCACAGCCCATCCTGTGTTCCTGTTAGTGTTTAGGCCTACTTCCTGTCTGTCTTTTTCTGCTGATTTCTCTGTTGTCCAGTTCTCTGAGTCTTTAACCTCTTTCTCTATTTTTTGTATAACTGGGGAAAGTTAAACTATTTTAAAACCAGAGTTTCCTGTTCTAAACAAATATAAAAAACAACATTTTTTTTAAAATGAATCCATGCTGTTTTCTGATAGAGGGAAACGTGTGTTTTTGGGCCTCAGCCGACAAGTTGACCAGGCTGCTTTCTGCTGACTTTTATTATGATTGACTGGTCGCTTGAGCAGAGCCTCCTTTGCAGCAGTCTGCTATCATTAAACACTGCTTAGTGTCTAAATTGACCAATCAGAAAGAAGTATTCAACTAAGCCATGGGGTGACATTGGCTGTGAGCTTGTCTGGTCATCCAACAATTAGAAGGTTGTGGGTTCTATCTCAGCCCCAGCTGTCAACATGTCCATGTGTCCTTGGCAAGATACTTAACACCATGCCATCCCCATGGCATGTGTCTGAATATTAGTGTGAATGTCACCCCTGCCTCTGCATGAATGTTTGTGAACGGGCCTTGAGGGGTCTGCAATAGCTAGTAAAATCCTAGTTCCTTGCAAAAGTATTGGCATTCATCCAATTTTATTGCACTTTAACCTGTAAATTAAATTGATTTTTTTTGTATTTTACAAAATGGGCAAACACAAAATAGTCCAAATTGTTGAAATGAAATAAAACAAGATCTTTCAAAACTGAAAGGCAGTTTGCATATGTATACGCCCTCTTTCCTGTGACGCCCAGACTATGGCCTTCAGAGCGAAATAATTGGTTAAATAAAGTCCACCGGTGTGCGATCTAAGTGTCACATTATCTCTGATAGATAAGTACATTATCTGTATATCTATATACAGTGGGGCAAAAAAGTATTTAGTCAGCCACCAATTGTGCAAGTTCTCCCATTTAAAAAGATGAGAGAGGCCTGTAATTTTTATCACAGGTATACTTCAACTATGAGAGACAGAATGAGAAAAAAAAATCCAGGAAATCACATTGAAGGATTTTTAAAGAATTTATTTTCAAATTATTGAGGAAAATAAGTATTTGGTCAATAACAAAAGTTCATCTCAATACTTTGTTATATACCCTTTGTTGGCAATGACAGAGGTCAAACGTTTTCTGTAAGTCTTCACAAGGTTTTCACACACTGTTGCTGGTATTTTGGCCCATTCCTCCATGCAGATCTCCTCTAAAGCAGTGATGTTTTGGGGCTGTCGCTGGGCAACACGGACTTTCAACTCCCTCCAAAGATTTTCTATGGGGTCGAGATCTGGAGACTGGCTAGGCCACTCCAGGACCTTGAAATGCTTCTTACGAAGCCACTCCTTCGTTGCCCTGGCGGTGTGTTTGGGATCATTGTCATGCTGAAAGACCCAACCACGCTTCATCTTCAGTGCCCTTGCTGATGGAAGGAGGTTTTCACTCAAAATCTCACGATACATGGCCCCATTCATTCTTTCCTTTACACGGATCAGTCGTCCTGGTCCCTTTGCAGAAAAACAGCCCCAAAGCATGATGTTTCCACCCCCATGCTTCACAGTAGGTATGGTGTTCTTTGGATGCAACTCTGCATTCTTTCTCCTCCAAACACGACGAGCTGAGTTTTTACCAAAAAGTTCTATTTTGGTTTCATCTGACCATATGACATTCTCCCAATCCTCTTCTGGATCATCCAAATGCACTCTAGCAAACTTCAGACGGGCCTGGACATGTACTGGCTTAAGCAGGGGGACACGTCTGGAACTGCAGGATTTAAGTCCCTGGCGGCATAGTGTGTTACTGATGGTAGCCTCTGTTACTTTGGTCCCAGCTCTCTGCAGGTCATTCACTAGGTCCCCCCGTGTGGTTCTGGGATTTTTGCTCACCGTTCTTGTGATCATTTTGACCCCACGGGGTGAGATCTTGCGTGGAGCCCCAGATGGAGGGAGATTAGCAGTGGTCTTGTATGTCTTCCATTTTCTAATAATTGCTCCCACAGTTGATTTCTTCACACCAAGCTGCTTACCTATTGCAGATTCAGTTTTCCCAGCCTGGTGCAGGTCTACAATTTTGTCTCTGGTCTCCTTTGACAGCTCTTTGGTCTTGGCCATAGTGGAGTTTGGAGTATGACTGTTTGAGGTTGTGGACAGGTGTCTTTTATACTGATAACGAGTTCAAAAAGGTGCCATTAATACAGGTAACGAGTGGAGGACAGAGGAGCCTCTTAAAGAAGAAGTTACAGGTCTGTGAGAGCCAGAAATCTTGCTTGTTTGTAGGTGACCCAATACTTATTTTACCGAGGAATTTACCAATTAATTCTTTAAAAATCCTACAATGTGATTTCCTGAATTGTTTCCCCATTCTGTCTCTCATAGTTGAGGTATACCTATGATGAAAATTACAGGCCTCTCTCATCTTTTTAAATGGGAAAACTTGCACAATTGGTGGCTGACTAAATACTTTTTTGCCCCACTGTATATATTGTATATATATATATATATACAATATATAGCCGTCTCACAATGACCAAATATTACCCTGAAGGAGCTGGTAAGCTCCACAGCATAGATTGGAGGTTCTGACCATAGCAACACTTTATGCCATGCACTCCACAGAGCGTGGCTTTATGGGGGAGTGTCCAGAGAAATGCCATTGATAAAAAAAAATATGGCTATTGCTAAAAGGCATGTGAAAAAAATAACTATTTTCAGATGGGACTAACATTTTGCTTTTTTTCCATCAAGTTAAACACTATGTATGGCACAACCACACCACCCCTTACCCCCCTGACAACACCATCTCCACAGTGAAGCATGGTGGGGGCAAAAACATGATTATTATATTATCCCCAGGGACTGGGAAACATATTAGAATTAAAGGAATGATTAATACAACTAAATACAGCAAAATTCTAGAGGAAAATGTTCAAAGGTTCAAAGGTTTTATTGGTCATATGCACAGCAGATACAGTGCATATGTTGGCAATGAAAATCTTATATCCCAGGCTCCTCCAACAACTCAACATACGTAGTGCAAATAAGATAAATAAAATAGTGCAAAATGTTGCAGTCTTCCAGAGATTTGAGGCTGGGATGAGGTTCACCTTCCATCAGGACAATGACCCAAACCATGATTCTAGAGCAACACTTGAGTGGTTTACGATGAAACATTTGAATTTCTTGGAATGGCCTGGTCAAAGCACTTCAACCTTACAGAGAATCTGTGGTATGACTTATTGACTGCTGATCACTAGCGGAACTCCTCCAACTTGAATGAGCTGGAGTACTTTGGGCTAAAAATCTCATTGGATATACAGTATGTGCCAAGCTTATAGAGACATACCCATAGAGACGTGCAGCTGTAACTGCTGCAAAAGGTGGCTCTACAGGTGGATGACTCTGGGGGTTGAATACTTTTACTCACATTATATTATTATTTTCTGTTCGTTTATAAATAAATAAATATTTTGCATCTTTAAAGTGGTAGCATGTTGTGTACATCAAATACTACAATCCCTCGGAAAAAACAACTTAAAAAACGGTCTTTTATGCAATGAAATAAAACAAGGGGGTGAATACTTTCGCCATGATACCTCTCAATCCCCCCTAACCAGCTGTGTTGTACAGAGTTGTTTGATACAAATCTTCTTTAAAAAATCCTTCATTTTAACATATTTTTCAATGGTAATGTGAAGAAGTGTTTGTCTATGGACAGAAAGCATTGCCATGTGTGTATTTTACTTTAGTCTTGTTTCAGTTGCACATCTTCATATGCAGAACACTCTGCTGCTGTGTCCTCCTCTCTGCATACACTAATATTGCTGCAGCATTATTACTGTTTGTCTTCATTTCTGAAGTATTCCTCTCTGTGGCTCTTCCTCTTTGCCCCCCATCCCCTGCAGCTGATTCAGACTCTTAAGAGGCTGATGAGACCGGCTGTAGTGGAGTTCAAGTCCCCACTGGAGCTGTCTGCAGAGGGTGAGAGCACTGCACACACACATGACTCATTTGCTGCTGGCTTTACACAAATATGTTTATTCTTCTCATGCCACAAAAGAGTTGCATGCACAACACGAAACATATATATAGTATGTGTATTGATTCTGTTCTGTTGGCATTACCTGTTCACTCTCTTGAGTGTTAACATAGGACATTATTCAACAGCAGTAAGCGGCTCAGTTATGAGCGGCTTATCTTCAGGGAACATGCAGGGCTGAACGCTGCTCAGCCCTCAACGCACCCTCATCAGTCATTTTCCCGACATCAATGCAATGCTAATTATTTTCACCTCTGTGTTTTCCATCCCTCTATTCTCCGGACTTCCTCCCTTTCCTCTCCATACACTCGGCCTGTGCTGTGAAGAAGCATTCAGAGCAAAGTGTGTTTTATTCACATGACTTTACTGAGGACAAATTATGATCAGTCTTTGGGAGTAACGGATTACATAATAATGTAATCAGAATAAAAAAATGTTGATGACTAGCAGGATTAAAATGTTACAATATGTTTTTGAATTGATATATCATAGGTGGACATTCTACCTTCTTTTTTTACATGCAGTAGCTGGACCCCTGATTTGTCATGTTTGCTTTTAATTCATATATTAAATGTTATTCTGTGGGTTATAATTCACACAAAATATCACAGTTCAGATACTAAATATCTTGGTTTCTTTTTTTCTAAGGTTACATTGTTCTGTTGTTTTTTGTCATTAAGATTTTTATTACATTTAAAACCAATAATGGAAATCTTTCACTTGATAAGACAGAAAAGGTCAATTGACAGTCAAAGTGAGAAGTGGTGGACCAACCTGCGATACCAAAATGAAACTTAATAGATAAAAAAGCATTACAAAGATATAGTTTCCTAAGAGAGTTGCAATTTCTAAACAAACTAAGTCAACATGGCTTTAGAATACAGGATGTTGTCAGTCATTTCTTGTTGGGAGAGTAGTTAACCTCCTAAAAGTCCTTTGACAGAAAATACCAATGCAATGAGTGTTTACACCATGATCTAAACCCTGCTCCTCACAGTGCACACAAGCAGCAAAATGCATGATATGTACACTGAAAAACCTGAAAGGTTGACTTGAATTAAATGTATTATGTAAACACCTAACACATAACTGTATTAGGTTAGTTGAAAGCAATAATATTAAGTTGAACCTAATATGTTTTATTTAAACCTAGTATGATTACTTTCAACTAACCTAATACAATAATGTCTTAGGTGTTTACATAATACATTTAATAGAAGTCAAAGGTTCAGTGTTTCCAGTGAGGAAGGCAGATAAATACTTTGAAATGGAACCACTAGCAGTGTGCATGGTTCAATCGTGAAAAACCCCCCCACAGATATGGTCATTTAAAGGTCCCCTATTATGCAAAATGCACTTTTTGATGTCTTAAGCATAAATATGTGTCCCCGGTGTGTAAGGAGACTCACAAAGTGTCAGCAAATACAACCTCAAATACACATCTCTTTTCCTCCTTACCCACATGTCTAAAAATGGGGGTACAAACGAGCTCATCCAGATTTGCTGCCGATATGACATCATAACCGAAATGTGGGCTGGCTTAACATTGAACAATGTAACCGCCTACATGACACGTCCCAACCCATCGTCCGCAATATACAGTTGGAGCTGAATCCCCTGCCCAGCACCTCTGTGTGTCTGTGTATTCAGCAGGATGTCTGCAGGAGGGACTTAAGGTCGATATGGTTCAACGTCGACGTAACGCAACGACCCTCAGACGCGTGGACGCAGCCGTGATAATTTATAGTTCTGCGTCGGGGTTTACGTGACGCAATGCAATTCATCGCCACAATGGTAGGGGGCGCACATTTTTTTGTAAAGACTGACCAAGATTCTTTTGGCGTCTATCACCGTCTCGTCGCTCGTTGTATTTGTTCACCAAACGTTCTTCTGCTTGCTCCATTCTAGGTTTTTTTTTAAATGGCGGTCTTTGTGGATTGTAGGAATTGAAAACCGGGGAAAAGCAAAATGACGGAAATGACGTTTGTTGTTTTAGCGGACCAATTACAGCCCTTACGGCTGGGTCGCCTCGACGCAAGGTTACAATTTTTGTGAGGTGCACGGAACGACACAACGGGTCCGTAAGGTACCTTGCGTTGCGTCGACGTTGAACCATAAATAAGCCTTTAGAGTTGTTGTATATATAATACATATGGTGTCTCTGTTGTAGTGGGAAACACTGAGAAGTGTTTCAGAAATAATGCTGGATGTGGTTTTGAACATGATATGGCGTTTAATCACAGCAGCATTTAGCTCAGTTTCTCCGTTAGAAACTTCTCTCTTCAGAGGAGAGATCATGACGCTCCAAAGGGGTGTGTCCAGCTTCAGCTCAAATTTAAAGCTACAGTCACAGAATCAGCACTTCAGGAACAGGGCTGAAATAGAGGGGGATGAGGCATGCTACAATGGGTGATCTGTTTGATATTTTGAGCAAAACACTTCACATATGGATGCATTGTATAGATAACGCCCTACAATATATTGTTCAAATATAGTATAATAGGAGACCTTTAAGAAACTCACTACTACCGGTAATGCATCATGCAAGGTCAAGATTTTAAAAGTTGCCCTGAAAAACTGAAACGTGGATTTTAATTAAAGGTATTGTGTCAATAAATGTTACATAACTATATTAGGTTAGATGAAAGCAATAATAATAAGTTGAACAGTTTTGTGAAATCTGTTGACATAATACATGCAATTAAAGTCAACATTTCAGTGTGTCGTATAAAGTTCACTCATGTAATCATGTTTGTCCTTGGTCGTCTTGTGTCTGCAGGCAAAGAGATGATCGAGATGTACTTTGACTTTCGTCTATTCCGCCTGTGGAAAAGCCGCCAACACTCCAAGCTGCTGGACTACGAAGACCTCTTGTGATTTGTTCCACGTTGCGTTGGCTTGTGGGCCGGTTATCTCTTGTGGGCCGGTTATCTCTTGTGTGAGCCTGCTGCAGGGCGACAGGGCTGAAGGGCCCGAGATGCTCTGTGCAGAGCTGGAGCATTGGCACAGCTGGATATTTTTTCCTCTGAAGCAACAGGGTGGCCCTGTAGATTCAGTCTAGCAGTGTACCTTCTCTCCCTTATCAATTTTCACTTTCTACCTATCTCTCAGAGAAAAGAGAAAGAGGAGGACAAGTAAAAGGAGGAGATGCGAGGGACTCATCATCCTCGCCTCAAGAAGATGCTTACTGCAGTTACATTCCTGAAGATGTTGAGCGTAACGAGTGACAGCTGAGAACAGAAAGAACTCCTTCCTGAGTTTTCTCGCTTAGCCAACTTATCCGCTGCTTTAAGATGGAGGCGTATAAGGATGCTGGTGTTTCCTTTATCAGGTGTGTGCTTACTGCAGCCTTAGAAAGTAGATTTCCAGCATCTCTCGCTATGTGAAAATCTTGACGTTAGTCTAACTAATTAATTAAAAGTTGTGTTTTCAACACATCTTTAAATAAATGTATCAGTATTCCGTACAGACTGTTTTATTAACTCAGGTTAAACCCCTTGTTTGATACTGAAAATTGTACTCACTGTTGGCACATACTGTAGATCCTTTATACTTCACACAGAGTCATCCCCAGTGAACGCTGTGACTGTCAGGGATGTCATATTTAGCCTTGAGTGAAAAGTACTTGTTTCCTTTTCTTTAAGTCTTTCAAGGGAACCATGCATTCATATTTGAACACTTTACTCCATCACATTAGACCAACACAGCCTACCGTTTGGGTTGCATGTGTGTGCTCTTGAATTGATTTATTTTATGCTGGTTTGTGTACAAAGAGTGATAAGAAACCACGAACACTTCCTGCTGCTCCTTTGATTTAGATTAAAGTTGAGGGACGATTCAGGGGAGGAGTTCAGTTATAATGTATATTCTTATTATATCTACTATTACTATTATTTAATATGTGCTATTCATTCACATATGCTTCCACTTTTAAATGTAAGCGTCCCTGCACGCTGTAAATGGCTGACTGAGTAACAGAGGACATACAATAATATTTCTTAAGGACATTTTTACTCCTAAATAGTACATTAAAGTAATTGAGCATTATATCCTCATTGCCACTGAGGATATAATACAGACCATTAGATATTATTGAAGTTATTAATCGCTGCTTTGGAAGTGTGTCTAATGAAGGTAGCCAGACTGAACCCTTTACCTACCCTTAAATGTATTAGGTCAGTTAAAAGCATAATATTACGTTTAAATTTTAAAAATGTAAGGTTCAACTTAATATTATTACTTTCAACGAGCTTAATACAGTTCAAATTTGTTGACATAATACATTTAATTAAAGTCAACGGTTCAGTTTTTTCAGTGCAGATTTCAGGACCAGGCTACATTGGTATTGTCCTTTGTGATATCCGGTTCCTATCATCAGCCGGGTTCTGTTTTATTCTGTATTTGAATGATTGGTTTAATATCATGATTAAGGTTGTGTTGCATAAAAATGCTTAAACTTTAATACTGCAGCCAGCTCACAAAGTAGCATGTATGAGAGAATACTGATACTGTATACAACTAAGAGCGTTTTGGTATACAATTTGTCGGAAAGGCTGGTTAACTTTTAGAGCCCAATTGCAGCACAGATTTTATAATGACCAACGTAGAACACAGCTGCTATTTTTAATTTCCTGCTTATTATAGCAAGGAGTCTTATTACCACAAAATCCAAGCTTTATTTTATATATGATATGTCTACTGCACTCTGCTGCTTCCAGTTCCTCTTATTTCATTTCAATTCCAATGGCTTCCACTTTGCCATTTTTTGTGTATGTGGTAAATATCCTTTTCTAAATGAAAATGTTTAAAAATATATTATTTGATTATTTCTTTTAATGTTTTTAAAATGATTTTTTTGGACAGATTTTTAAATCCGCCTTGGAAGTTTTTCACAAGTTTGGTTCAGCAGAATAACCTAAACATATGTAAACTACGTTTAGGATTTTGGAAGTTTAAAAGCTAACGTTAGGCTATAAACAAACTACAGGCTGCAGATGGTCACCGCTAAGCTAAAGATGGCTATTGTTTGTCGTGATGACGTTTAGTGGTATCATTTAGCTCCTTGTTAGCAACCTCCGTTTTTTTAAGACACATAGAAGCTTTAGACATTTATGAGTGGATTATTAACTGACGTATTTTATGTTTTAGAACAAAACGTGAAAATCTCCTCAGCTTTTGTTGATCACCATTCTTATATCAGGCTTTTAACCACAAACACGTTCAAAATGCCTTTGATGTTAAGATGAGGGAACAACTAGTGGTAAAATACTAACTCATTTATGTGTTTTAGGATTCCTGCACTCCTTTATTTAGCTACCGTCAATAAAAAAGGTCAACACCTCCTACATGACGGAATTAGTGCTGTGGAAATGTACTCTATGCTGAATGTGAAATCAATATCTTGGTAAAATCATGTGAAATGGTGAAGGTTTTCCCATCCATCCAAAGTATTCAGCCTTTTGTTTGTGCTGGCCATGAAATCTGCAATTATTGCAACACTGGCTTTTATTTCAAATGTTAGGGTAGTGTATATTTATTTCTTACATATTGCCAGTAGGTGCTCTTGATAGAATTGCTTGTTCACTAAATGTATAAAACACTTAAATATACATTCATGTTTAATTAAAAAGCACAGTCCTTTTTCTTTGGACTGGTCCATTGTAGCGCAGATGCTAACGTTTCCTGACTGCTCCTGTGCGAGAGAACCTATGCTGTGTTGTGTGCTCAGTGAACTCTTTGCCTAAAGGTAGGATCTGTCCACGTTATTGTGTGTACATTCAGAATGTTGCCTCATTCTGAAACAAGTGCTCCAAACCTTACTTCTGTAGCATTGTGTGAATATTTCTGGGTTTTTTAAAAATCGGTATAATATATAAGGTAGAGAACGTTGTTCAGGTATTGTATTAGTCTTTAAGATATGGAATTGAAAGTTTGTTGATGAACTGATGATGAACTGTAACAATGCCTGACTCAGCATATATAAATATATTGTTCTGCTTTCTCCACTGCCACAAATCCCCCGAGCCTAATGACATAGCTGCTCAATTCTGCTGCATCTTACTATGATGCCCTCCATCTGCTGCTGTGTTGGCTGTAAAAGCAAGTGGAGTTGGACAAAAAAATTGGGTGTTTTCATATACAAGCGAAAAACCTCAATATAGATTAGAGAAACGTAATTACTAATGCGTTCGTTGAGAGACACCCTCTTCAAAGCCAACTTTATTGTCAATTTTTCAGTTTGTGTGTACAGACAGAGAGACTGAAATATTGTTTCCCACAATCCCTAGGTATAAAAAAGTAAAAGAAATAGAAAAATATGTATAGAAATATGTATATAATGTACATACAAACCTGTACACCCAAATTTATAGTATATACAGCCCTAGAAAAAATTAAGAGACCACTTCAGAATGATCAGTTTCTCTGGTTTTAATTATTTATAGGTATGTCTTTAAGTTACATTATTTTTTTTCTTCTTTTTTTATATTGTATTCTATAAACTACTGAAAAGTTTTCTCTGTGTTGGAATTCAACACACACTGGAATGGCTGCCATACATGTAGAGATTGAGATTTGAGAACAATTTGGAGTGGTCTCTTATTTTTTTCCGGAGCTGTACATGCATAAATATATATACACACATGAAAAGGCATAAATAAAAGAAAAACAGTCTAAATATAACCATTTTAAAAAACAGTTACTTCAAAAGTATGCGGATATATTAAAGAAAATGTACATAGTGCAAAAGATTGTCCGTAGCAGCGTAAAGAAAGTCATACTTCAAAATGGTCATTTGATTCATTGTGATGACTACAGTATGAGTATTGGAGAAAGCAGAACAAAGTGATAGAGGAGTTGAGCAGGATAACCTCTGAGTCGTGAAAGGACCATCTAGGCAATATTTTCTCAATGCCGGCAACTTTGGGACAGCAGAGAACTACAGCCAGGAAGACATAACTAATATCTCAGAAGTCAACAGACTCTTTAATGAGGACTTGAATCCATACAAACGCAGGTTGAGCAAGCGAGCAATACGCAGTTTGACACTAAAACAGTCACAAACATAATTACACAAATCAAGACATTGATCTTTGAAATCATCCTGTTATTACCCAAATGAAACAGTGTGTCACCATTATGCAAAGAAGACATTTCCCCCAGTTTGATGGATTATTAATAAGCGTGGTTGTGACTTCCCTGCTGCTCTTGCTGGTTTTGTGAAACTTGCCTGGGCTCAGCTGGGAGCGTGATTGAGTTTCATGAGGGTGATGGATTGATTGCCCTGACACCTCCAGTCAAGCTGTGATTGTATTTTGGGAAGAGTGGCAAACAATGCATTTACGTAACGTCTGTTTCACTTTGCATCAACTTCTAAGTCTTTTAACCGAGCACTACATTTTGGAAAAACTTTCTTAGATTAACAGACTTTAGACAAGATAGTACATAAGGTTCAAAGGTTTGTCATCCATGTGTCTTTATATATAAAGCATTGTTTATTATGGAAGGTATAATAGCAATTAACATTACCGTGTATCTGGTGATTTTGATACTAGAAAAGTTAATAATAGTGTATGCTTCTTCCTCAGATAGACACTATAGATGGAACTTTAATCCAAATTCTGTCTGAACTACTTTCAGAGAATATTGTTGGTAATATTCTAAAAATATTGTGTTTTTTCCATTAAACTCTAACTCTAAACTGTATGTTTTATTGTGTGATTGATTGAGTGGTAACAGAATGTTAAGAGGTCTGCTTTCGCTTACATTGTACTTTATTATTATCTTTTACATTTAGTGTCATTAAGCCAATGCGTTTATCCAAATCGACAAACATTAAGTGCATTCAACCTTGAAGATACAAACAACTGTACATTAGCTTCACATATACTGAACCTTTTCCAATTAAGTGCTACACGATGGGTTTTAGCATACACAGTTTATTATTTCAACAAACCGGTTCATTTTGTGATTAGGAGGGTTTCCAAAGAACGACTTGACAGATACAACAATTCTTTTCATTTCAAAAATAAATAAATAATTTCAAACCTGGTGAAATACTTCTCACTGACATGCAGGAACACAGCAGCCCACAGGAGTCAGCATCCTTACAGTGTCCAGCATATGATGAATAATTTAAGAAAGGATGGAGCAAACCACAGCATCTGCTCAGGAACAAAGTTAGAGCTCCACACTCTGGGGACTGCAGACAGGAAGAGGCTGAGGAGTGAGTCCGGACCGTCAGATGTGTGCAGGAGAACCTCTGGGCAAGAGAGCAGGAGAGGGAAACGTTCTGACCATCATCTGTCTGGATTTTGCCACAAGGCTCTACACCTGTAAACCCTTTACATATACTGACACACTGACAAAGAATGATTTAAAAATGTGATCCTAGATATGTTTTATTGAGTGTAATGCACACTGTGATACCTCGTTAATCAAAGAGCCAAAACCTTTTCCTTTTTTTCACATATTCTTAATATTCGGACAGTGTCAGACCTAAAGCGCAATATTAACATTTGCAAATGATAAAGCAAATTTACATAACGTGGAGTTCAATTTTGGTAAAAAAAACAGCAACAGCCAATAGGTGTGTGTGTATGTGTGTTTGACTCAATGCCACTGCCTCCATTGGGTGACCTGGTACCAACAAGCCACAAGCGAGACAAAGAGCAGGTTTATGAGGGACATGTTTGGATCGAAAAGTCCTCCACCGGCTGCATCCTGGTAGTTTGTGCTGATTTGTGCCAGCAGGGCTTGAGATAGGCCACCGGGATGGTGACAGGTTGGCGAGCCCTTGACCCTACACATTGCGTGTGTTTATTGGTTGATATCTGACACAAGCAATGGTGATAGCCTTCTCTATCTTGTGAAGTATATCTTGTAGCGATGTTTGTGAAGATGATGAAGAAGTCTCAGGAGACACCAGCTTGTCTATAATAAGGTTTATTACAACAGCATAGTATCATACACCAACACGGGCAATACGATGTTCCCAGAGCCAATTGTGGAAGTCCCCTGAACAGTCTCTGTGCATGCCATTTATAGGAGAGAATGTGTGTGCGCATCCAAAGCATGTGTGCTCACCTGAGGTAATCATTAACAATGTGTGCCCCCCTAAGGGGACATAGGTCCGTATGCCAGATGTTGTTTTTCCCTCTCCTATTCCTCTTACCCAACCTATGACCTCAGACAGTATCTACCTTTGTATATCACCAGATTTAAAACACCACACTTGCTACACAGCCATTGAAAAACATCTTTTATTTTTTAATTTACTTTAGTTTTGTTAACTGTTTCTCTTTTTGCTATGTATTTCCTCTAAATGCAAAAGGTCTATACATATTCCCCCCTTTAAAACCCTTTGAGCCTTATTCAACACAACAAACAATATATTGAACCCATTGAACAGGCAAGTTTAAAAGGGCAGACATCGGCAGAGCTGTAAAGTAACTAAGTACATTCACTTAAGAACAGTACTTAAGTACAATTTTGAGAGACTTGCACTTTACTTGAGTATTTCAAGCTACTTTGTACTTTTACTCCACTACAATTGCAGATTTGGATTAATATTGTGAAATATAATCAGCCCTTAAATCAGACTTTAGTTCACCTGGAGTAAATTCAGCAGCTACCCTGCAGTATACAAAGCCATTCCTTTACCAGCTCTGAGAACACTTTAATGATCAATAATTATAAAACATATCAGAGATATTATTCTGAAATGGACCAATCAAACAATGACTACTTTTACTGTCGCTACTTTAAGTACATTTAGATGAGAGTACTTTCTACTTTTACTGGAGGAACATTTTGAATGCAGGACTTTTACTGTGACAGAGTATTCCTACACTCTGGTACTTCTACATTTACTCAAGTACAAGATCAGAGTACTTCTACTTTTACTCAAGTACAAGATCTGAGTACTTCTACTTTTACTCAAGTACAAGATCTGAGTACTTCTACTTTACTCAAGTACAAGACCCGAGTCCTTTTCCAACTCGGGATATCGGCTCAATTTGCGGAATGTGGGACTAGTAATCTAAATGCTGTGCAGTCCCACACAAAGCGGGAAACCTGGTCACCCTAGCTTCGATAGAATATGGTAATATGTCTACATTCATACAGGAAGCGCTTGTCTTGATGAATGTTGTCACATTGGAAATAAATGTTTGGATTGAGTGCTTTAGTGAGTGCAGTACATTTACAAATCAACATTATTAGCATTTTTCTGCTGAAGTTTTTCTCTTTCCTTATTTGCAGCAAGAGTCTTGAGTGAAATAACTTTTTCAGATTCTACTCAGGCCAAGTAAGCAGCAGAAGATCAATGACATAAGACTTACCCGAGTTCACAAGCAATCCGACACAGTCAGAATACACAACATTCGAAGATCGTGAACACATGACACAGGGAAATATTCACAATGACTTTACCTAACTGAAGTCGAAAAGTCTGGTAAAGGGGAGGGTGAATAAATACTTTTCTAAGTGTGCATAGTGAGTGTTTTATAGTAAAGTATTATAGAGTATGGAATTGGGACACTTCTTATTAAAATGGATGCTTGTGACGGGGGTCCCATCAGTCTGACACTTAAATGACAGCTGACAGCAGCAGAGAGGAGATCAGTTTCTAAAGTTTGACAGCAGTGAGACGATTGGTTCACAGAAGTTGCAGCAAATAGCATTTGTTGAAGCGAAAAATGTTTTTCAGCTGATCGAGTTAGGGTGATATACTTGTGTTAGCAGGAGGGCATATTTATTATACAGCAAACAAAGGAACTGCTCTTCCAGCCTTCATCATATTGGGAGCGGGCCAAGAGAAAAATCACGCGCAGAACATTCATATATATAGGGGGTGTGACGTCACCAATCATATTCATCTCATATAAAATCAATAGCACCCCCTTATGGTGTGGAGCAGGTAAGTAGTACAGAATACATCTCAGTCAATCATACACACATATGTCAACACTCCCACACACACACTTTATTAAGTCAGGCAGCACTAACCAGGCTCAGTGTGATGCCGTTTATTTTTTTTACCGTACTTTAATCACCATCCGTTCACTGTTGTTGATCATTGGGAAGAGCAGGCAGACGTTCTCCTGTTTTGTATTATTGTAGCTTTCGGCAGCTACCGGATGGAATCAATACATGGGCTACACAGGTTGCCATCAGAAGTAAAACCATAACGAAAACTACGCCGGTAAAATATGCCGGTAGAAAACGGCTAATGCCACAATAGGATAGCAGAGTAGTGAAGATAGTGTAGGAAGTGTTCTTTTATTTGAAGTCCAGGAGTCGATTCAAGAGAAATAAAGCAAACCTCCTCTTGTAAGTTTTAAAAGGAGTATTTAATAAAAGGATGCAGCAGTAGGTTTTACAAAAGTTTCATAGCTGTGGCTCAATAGCCCGGTAGGCCTAGGCTACACGCGTCCACAGGCCGCTGACTTAGTGGAGCTCATCAGTAGTTACTAGGGTGGCCAGACGTCCGGCTTTAGGCCGGACAGTCCGGCTTTTCAATGCCGAAGGAGGACAAATACTCGTCCGGACAGGGACTAAAGCCGGACGTCTGGCCACCCTACCTGGTCACCCTAGTAGTTACTGTCTGGCGGTCCGGAACAAAAGAGAGCTCGAATTCACAATACAAACATGTTTTGTAGAACCATCCCTTTCCGGCCATAAAATAAACAACTTCATAATAAGACGTGCTCCGCTCTCGTGCTCTCATTGGTTGGTAGTGGGGGGCTGGATCCTGTTGGCCGCTTGTCACATGGGGTTCTCCGGACTCTTCTATAGGGTGACGTCGTCGGGGGGGGGGGGGGGGGGGGGGGTCCTCTTATGACGTCACCGTCGCCATCTTGTTAGTGATGTCCTGGAGCTCTCAACTACGATATTCTATTATGCAATCCTTCTGAGGTTTATCAGTTACTAAACAGGCAATAGTATCATTGCAGCATCAATGAGTGAGAGGTAGAGGCGGTGTGTTTAGTATGTAACTCCACGTGTCCTTCTCCCTCTACTCATATACAATATTAGCTTTATCTGAGGCTAAAAACAACATCCGGTAATACTACCGGAATTGGACAAATATGATCCGTCCAGAAACAGTGAATTATCTTTTAATGTTCCGCTCCAATATATTGATTATTTCTAACAATAGCGAGAGTAGCTGCGCTTGCTATGCTAACATCACCTGTTTTATGCCAGTGACACTTTCATAACAGCGTTGTGATGCCAAACAGGGTCAATACAGACTGAAACTAATTCACTTATGGGGAGGGGGTATGCTGCTTGTGTGACAGTCAGACAGTGAATACTTTTCAGCGAAAACCGCCGTGAGTTAACGGGAGAATAAACGCTGGTGGACGAGCAGCACTGCAGCGGGCGGTAAATGCCGCTGAACCACGGCTCTCTGGACAGAAGTATACGGTTGGAGAAGTAGTTCTTTAATTTTGAAATTCCTTTAGCGGAAAGACAACAGTATCCTGGCGGCAACAGCAGTGTTGGGTACAAGTGAAGAGACGGTTCGCGCGTAGATGTATATTCTATCTTACTTCTCCGATTAGGGGTTAATACTTAAAAACGTAAAACATCTACTGCGCGTGAACAAAGATCAAAATGACATCAAACTAAAGGCAGTGGAAACACAAGGGGTGCTGCAGGATAGAACCAGAAAAGCAAAAGATCGGATCTTGAACCGGATCCGGTTTGGTGGAGAAGGGGCAACAGTGAACAGCCCTGAATTAAACCAGAGCCGGGGACAGGCAGACAATAGTTTGTTCAGCAGATAAACATCCTTTCCTCAGCAAGGTGCCATTATCCCACACTTGATTAGAAGTCTCCAGACTCTGATTGAAACTGGGGCTAAATCTTCCTGGGGGGTGTCAGAGGCTGTAGTCAAGTACACTTAACAGCAGCCCTGACCTTAAGCCCCCTCCTCCTCTTCCTCCCCACTGACACTCTCATTCCTGGAAGCCGGTCACAGAGCAGTAGTGATGGATTCTTTAAAAGGTCTTTACAGTGTCAGCCTTTAAATCCTGCTGCTGTTTGCCCCACAGCGCAACCTACATTGAATTTCCAATATCCTGATGATGAAGTGGTGCAGTAAAAAAAACAATAAAAGCTTTATGTTTAGAAAATATTATTTCATTACGTCAATGGTGTGTTAAATGTGTTAATAGAATTTAATGCAGAGTTATCACGTATCCTTCAATGTTTGTTTTAATTGGTAATAACTACCAGCAGCTATGATGATGACAATATTTCATGGTGACAAGAGTTAAACGATAATAGATAATCTTGATTTGTGTGGGGGGAAAATCCATACGATGACAGATATTCATCACGGATATTTTACAGAGGAGCGAGGCATTGATTGATTGGACATAAAAACATTCACATCCGTCATAACAATACACACTTATGATTCTAGAATGTGCTTCAGCGATTATTTTGTGTGTATATAAATATGATTTACTTGATTAAATAAAGACTATACATTCCAATCAGTCGTCCTTGAGTTGAAGAAAGAAGTTGGTGCCAGGTTTGTAAAAAATATCCTCAAAGCTTTTCTGATAGGGCAAAAAAGACACAGATGTATTGTAAACCCAAACTATAATCAGTGTGTTCTTGAGGCTGTTTTTCTTCCAGGCTTTCCTTAAGTATTCTTTCATCAAGGTACAGTAGAGGGCAATCAGGGTTGGGAGGGTTAGTTTTAAAATGTTTTCCGTAACGATTATTAGTTACCTGTAAACATCACTGTAATCAGTAACTTAATCTGAGTATCAAAATATAAAAGTAACCTGATAACTCTGTTACTTTTGGATTACCTCAATATTAAATGCAACTCAAACAAATACAAGAGAAACTAAATATCAATAAGATGTTGTACTATGTCGAAATCCGCATTGTTCCTCTTCAATCTGAGGTTCGACAATCGGCCGGACCCTCCTTTCCAGCATCTTAGAGTAAACTTTCCCGGGGAGGCTGAGTAATGTGATGCCTCTGTAATTGGCCCACACCCTCTGATCCCCCTTTTTTAAAAGAGGAACCACCACCCCGGTCTGCCACTCCTTCGGTACTGTTTCCGACGTCCACGCAATGTTGATGAGACGTGTCAACCATGACAGTCCCTCAACACCCAGAGCCTTCAGCATTTCTGGGTGGATCTCATCCATCCCCGGGGCTTTGCCACTGTGGAGCTGTTTAACTACCTCAGTGACTTCCCCCAGTGATACTCCAGCTCCGCCTCTAACATAGAGGGCAGAGTTGTCGGATTCAGGAGTTCCTCAAAGTGTTCCTTCCACCGCCCTAACACCCTATCAGTTGAGGTCAAAAGCGTCCCATCCTTACTGTACACAGCTTGGATGGTTCCCTGCTTCCCCCTCCTGAGGTGTCGGACGGTTTTCCAGAACAACTTTGGTGCAGACCGAAAGTCCTTCTCCATGGCTTCTCCGAACTTCTCCCACACCCGCTCTGCGCCTCACACCTTGGGCAACTCCGGAGAAGAATAGAGTCCAACCCCTATCAAGAAGTAAGGTTCCAGAGCCGACGCTGTGCGTAGAGGTGAGCCCCATCAGATCCAACTGGTAACGCTCCACCTCCCGCACAAGCTCCGGCTCCTTCCCCCCCAGAGAGGTGACATTCCACGTCCCCAAAGCCAGCTTCTGTCGCCTGAGTCTGGTCCGTCGAGACCCTCTGCTTTCACTGCCACCCTTCTGGCAGCGCACCCGACCCCATCGTTGTTTCCCGTAGGTGGTGGGCCCGCGGGACGGAGAAGCGGAGGTGTTGCCCACGTTGCTTTTTCGGGCTGTTCCCGGCCGGGCTCCATGGCAAGCCCGGCCACCAGACGCTCGCTGACGAGCCCTCCTTCTGGGCCTGGCTCCAGAAGGGAACCCGGGCTTCCTCCGGGCCGGGGAACCTCGCTTTCAAGTTTGTCATGAGGTCTTTTTGAACCAATCTTAGTCTGGTCCCTTACCTGAGACCAATTTGCCATGGGAGACCCTACCAGGAACACAAGGTTCCAGACAACACAGCCCCCAGGTTCATCGGGGCACACAAACCTCTCCACCACGATAAGGTGCTGGTTCTCGGAAAGGTTACCTAAAACAGATATTCAAAATTTGTTGACATGATGCATTCAATTAAAGTCAATGTTTCAGTTTTTCTGTTTATAAAGTATTGGAAAATGTAACTGTAAAGGGTTAGATCAAAAGCCATCGGATCACTAACCTACATAGGACACTTTGTCTGGAAAAACGGAAACGTTGACTTTAATTAAATGTATTATGTTAACAGATTTCACATAACTGTATTAGGTTAGTTGAAAGCAAAAACATTATGTTTAAATAAATCATATTAAGTTGAACTTAATATGATTGCTTTCAACTAACTTAATAACGTTTTGTGATAAACTGTCTGAGCGGAGGTGAGGTAAGGCCGTGTAAATTTTTGTACTGGAGGTGAGCATTGGCATGTTTTATGTTTTTCCAAATTAACAAAGAGTAGTTTTAAAGTATTGAGCAGGGATGAGAATGAATAGATTACTTCTGAAAATATTTGGAGTGTACACTGTAAAAAACAACCTATAAGATCTACTCAATATAAGTGGGTTAACAATTTGCACACACATCTTTTGAGTAGATTTCACCCAATGTTTTAAGTAAATATTACCCAGATTTTACATACAAAATTCTCTATAAGAAATTAGGTAAAGTTTAAGTTCAATTTGTTAATAACATATATTACTTATAAATTAGTAATATTTACTTTTAATCATAGGCAGGCAATTGCTCAGTTACTTAATAATTATAAGGGAGCTGCACTGTGCTTAATGATGGGGAGCAACACCAACTGGGCTCTGTATGATTGCTTTCCTTTTTTCTGAGGGGCCACTTTCCCTGTGCTGTTTATTTTCTTTTTGAGTGGTGTTCAAATTGTGTGCAATATGGTGCTTACATAACCTCGGTATCAGCGCCCTACTTCACATTTTTGCTGCTATGGGACATATTTGGGCCTGCATCTAAAAAAATGCTTTGCTGGTACCTCAGGTTTCTGCCAGGTAGAGAGTTTTTATTTTTAATGCACCGCTGTCCAGTGGAAACTATGAATCTCTACGTAAGGAAACTGCTACTTCTTACAAAAAACGATTTCAGTGGTAGTTGACTGTTATATGGGTCGCTATAATTCAGCAACAGTCCTCTGGAAATATATTTGAACTTTCTCAGTAAGAATCCTGAAGGGTCTGTGCAATTGGGTAACATCTTTATCAAACTTTAATGCATTGACTGTTAATTACGTTAAATTAATTTAGCTGACGCTGACACTACATTTCCTTTTTTTTTATGTTTAAGGTGCAGTCAAAACAATTAGGTGTTCAGCAGGCTGGGGGGGTTACTTTAAAAATGTATTCAGTTAAAATGACTAGTTACCTGCTGTCCACCAGGACCAAAACCTCTCCCCACAAGATTTTCTGCGGCCTCATCAACAAGGCCTGGGACCCCCACCGTCAGTAACCCACCCCTTAAACATTATGCTTTACATTAATGCAAAAACATGCAAACAATATCTTGTTGTTTTTAATATTGTAAATCCTGCACAACCCTTTGAACATGTTGCACATTTCTGCACCACACTACCTCTCTTTGCATCTGCACATCTCTCCACTTTGAATGTAGTATTTGTCACATTTTCTTTTATTTCACTGTACTCAGTTCCTCACATGTATATATTTTGTGTAAACAAACTGAAAAACTGAAACGTTGACTTTAATTAAATGTATTATGTCAACAAATATCACATAACTGTATTAGATTAGTTGAAAGCAATAATATTAAGTTGACCCTAATGTAGTTATTTAAACTTAATATTGTTACTTTCAACTAACGTAATACATTTAAGTGAAATCTGTGGACATGATACATTGTACAAACCTACTTGGTAATAAAACAGATGCTGATTCTGAAATCTAATCATTAACCTAATCTCAGTAGCAAAATATAAAAGAAATTTAACCTGATTACTTTCCGTTAGATTAAACAATAAGTATTGGCCCACAGTACAGCCTTCAAAGCAGTGGCGGTTTTAGACCAATTTTATGGGGGGGCCAGGCTAGGGACAGTTATTTTATGAGGGGCACAATAAATGCGGGGTTAAAAAAGACAAAGAAATAAAGTTGCATATAATAAACAAAAAAAACATTCATTGGTTTTTGTTTCTGTACAGGTATTTATTTTCAGTGACTTTAAGTGTCAGTTCTTTGTTTCAGTAACACATTGTTTCCATAGCTATTCTTTGTTTGTTTTAGAAACTAAGTTACAATTTTATTAAATTGCATTAACAGTATTTTCTGCCACTCTGACTATAAGGAAATGAGCAGTTCAGTCTCTGCTGTCCAACAGGGCCTCTGAAGTTTTATCTTCTAGAATTTCTCATTACAGCAACAATATCCTGCGATTTTTGGTGATTTATAGTCTCTCAACTTCTAGGTTTGAATCTTACTTGAAGTAAAAAGGAAACAGCCTCTGGTTGGAGAGAACAAGTGTTGTTGTTTTTTTCTGCGTGCTTCAGCCTGCCAGTGGCGGTGTACCGCTCTAAGGGGTCCGACTAGAATGCAGCGTTACATTAGTTCCGCCTATGGCGCCAGCACTACAGTATATCCAATAAATTCCAATATTATAAACTTTTCTTTTAGGAGGGGTGGGCCACAGGGGGGTCCCAGGTCAGTGTTAAGGGGACACAGGTCCCTGTTGGCACCTCCCAAAACCGCCCCTTCTACGAAGAATAAATAGAATTGGGTACTTTATCAACAGCCCAACAACAATCTGCTGCCACTCTGATAACCCTGATCGATCTTCAGTCGTTGGCAGAACAGTAATCCCCCATCAGAAGACAACAGTAATGTACAACCCTGCTTACACCTACTGAGAGCAGACAGCTTTCCTAAGACACTGATGGAGCTATTGTGGTGGGTGTTGAGGGGGAGGGTTTATCATCTGTACTGTATGACTTCCAGGATTGGCCAGACTCCTCTTTGCCCTCCCCCTCCCTTGGTACTGTATGCTTTATAGATATCTCCTTCCAACTATCCATTAACAGCATGTCTTCAAAGTCAGGATCCATCGCTTTGCCTTCCAGCTGCCTCAGCACTTTCAGGGTCAGTCATTTCCAGCGAGTCCCATGAATAGTAGGGCCCTCACGGGGCCTCAGCCATTAATTGAATGTTGGGCAAACCTTCCCATAGGGAGTTCCCACAGTCATATTCATCATTGAGCTGACAGTTTATGATTACGGCATTTGAGGAGTGGTTAAAATGAGTACAGCTGATTAATGTTAACATTAATTTGTTGAAATAATACAATTAATTAAAGTCAACGTTTCACTTTTTTAGTCCTGTATTTTTGTTTTATAAATCAGATGTCAACCTAGTGCATTCAGACCCAAAAAGTGTTTTTAGAAATATGCCGGTAAGGCACGTTTATTTATATGGAATAATATAATGGAAATACAGTAACTCCTTTTTTGTATCCTGATTACATAATCCCATTACATGTTATCCATTACTCCCCAAGCCTGACAAAAATACATACAGTGCTGGCCTGCAATTTGCCTCTCGTGACACAAATGTCCTTCCAAAAATCCATCCTCCAAAATCAATTTTAACTTCAATCTGCGATACTAGGTCACCTTTCCTGATCCCCTCTCTTCAGTCCGCAGAGTCTCCTCCTGGCCTACTTCAGTGTCACACACACACACACACACACACACACACACACACACACACACACACACACACACACACACACACACACACACACACACACACACACACACACACACACACACACACACACACACACACACACACACACACACAAGGAAATGGCTGCCCACACATTGCAGTGTTTTTTTCTTTCTTTACATCGATTGATCTGAAAGGCCTTCTCTTTCAACACACCTTCATGCTCTAATTCAGACTGACTAAATCATGCAGGTCATTCATTGTGAATGAAGGGACCTGATCCTCCTGCTCTTCTTAGGTCTCACGTGCATGGGCGTCACTTTGTTTTTAAACGTTTTGGAGACATATTAACCTTATGAGGTGATAATATGTAGGGTAGTGATAAAATTAAATGAACTATGTCTACAAATGTCACACAATGTATTAAGTTTAAAGCAATAATATTAAGTTGAACCTACTCTTTTTTATTAAAACTTAATTTCCAGCTTCTTCCGTGCTTGTTGCACTTGCCGCAAGAAAAACATCGAACATCATTTATTTTTTACCACAATCTTTTCAAAAATCGTTGTCTGCCCCCCTTATCTGGTCGAATGTCATACAGCAAAGAATCGATAGACATGAAAGACTTTTTTTCTATCCTCCAAAGGCTCCAAACACTCCTGAAATAAAGCAATATCAACACAGTGCAAATGGGCCAGTCATGGTTTATAGAAAACAGGATTAACAGTAGGGGGAATCTGATTATAGCAGCATGTCAACCAAAGTATATTACAGGTTAACTCATTTCCTGGTTTCCTGCCTGAGCCTAATACCTCTTTTAACCTGGTTTCTTCTGGATCTTCCTTCAGAGACACTTTCCAGAAGCTCATTCGCAGAAAAGTATTTTAAAGAGGTCACTGTGTTAGGAAACCAGCTGTTTGTTTGCCTTAAAGGTTGTTTTTGGATTCCTCGGAAGTAGCTCCACAATTACATTGCAATTAGTCTTACTGCAAATGCATGAAAAAAGTATTGAGAGGGCCATATATAATTGAAACGTACATGATATTATATATGGAATAACAAATTCTGGTTTATTGTCTTTTGACCATGGCAGGCTTTCAGTTTTGCGCGACAGTGCATGTTGATATGTCACATTAAAATCTGATCAATTATATATCTCCAAAAAACTAAATGATACCACATATTTTCCTCCTTAATCTGTTGTACTCATTTCAACAAGTCCCCAAATGGCTGCAATGAAAACACTGAAACGTAGACTTTAATTAAATATATTATGTTAACAGATTTCACAGAACTGTATTAGGTTGGTTCAAAGCAATAATATTAAGTTAAAATAACAATTATTAGGTTCAACTTAATGTTATTGCTTTCAATTTACGTAATACAATTATGTGGATCCTGTTGACATAATACATTTAATTAAAGTCAACGTTTCAGTTTTTGTCAGTGCATGTTGTTATTTGTTGTTAGTTTTATGGAGATTCAAATAATGTGCTTTAGGCAGCCTTCAAACACCTGCGAGAACTTTATGTGGTCAGGATCAGCGTAGTGTCCTGCTGACACTGTTAACGTACTGAGTCAACACCTCTACCCTGTGGACAGTCAGAGTAATGCAAACTGAGCACAGCATGGAACAATCCTCTTATATACGCTCTCATATATCACCGACTGTTGGTTACATGGCTTTAAGGCGTAGTTTATGAACAGAAAGCAAAAGACACGTGATAGGCAACACACAGTTATTATCAGATGAAAAATAAGCAACAATAAACATGTTTTAAGAATAATGTTGTGTATTTTTTATTATTCTTATATTTCACTGTTAATGTCTTTATCCACTCGTAATTGTATTAAGTAAATCCTACTCTGTAGAGATGATGTGAAACATAAGCACTTTCAGTTTCTACTTTTACAAATTCACACCATGTAGATTATAATGTGTATAGAAAGGATTTTGTCAAATATAACTTTGGATAAATTGTCTGCACCACATTCTTTACATTGAAGCACAAAAAAGACACTCCTTATTACTCCTTAATATATTATATCATTACTTTGTGCACTGTAGAGAATCATGAGTTTATATTTGTATTTCCTTGGATTAGAAGCTTTTAAGGCCAAGAATCTAAATAAATCTAAATAAAGCAAAGTAGTGAAATTACAGTATGGGAAGGCTTTTGTGCAGTTGCTTTTAGTGTATCTCCTCTTAACACATACTATTTGAAACCTGTGTGACATAACACAGCCCATTATCCTCCTAATCACCACAGGAAAAATCTGTGACCCCATCAGGCCGATTGTTATTCTGATGATTCTGATTCAGAACAGCGTACTGCTAAAGGACCCACTGATCTTTTGATGTGTGTTTGTGTGTGTGTGTGTGTGTGTGTGTGTGTGTGTGTGGGTGGGTGTGTGGGTGTTGGTCATACAAGTTAAAAGGGGCGCCTTGCTTTGTATTTGAAATGTTTCCACTATATTTCCACACTGATTATTCAGTCTGCTCTTCTTTGCCGTGGTGTGCTGAGGGGAGGACGAGGAGGAAACTGGACAGTATCCCGGATAACCCCTCCCTCCCCTCCATGCAGAGCTAGTGAAGATGAGGAGTACGTTCAGCCACAGACTCAACCCACCTCTGCACAGCACTAAGTGCCTGGGAAAGTCTTAATAATTATATTGTGTTTTATTATCCTGTGAACCACACTGTCCTGTTTTTCATTCTTATTCTGTTGCTGCTAAAACCACTGCATTTCCCCACAGGGATTAATAAAGGTACATCTAATCTTATCTTATCTAAAAAGATTTGCCTCAAAGACACATCATTAACATGGTCAGCAACCTCCAGGTCAGAAGATAGAAACACACACATTTTGCACACCTTTGCATGGGACATTACACACAGTAATATCACAAGATGTTTTTTACTTCAGTGTATTATGTGTGTATACACACAGTTAAGCTCAGACACATTGTTTTATGAACAGGTTCAAGCCTGAATATTCGATAATAGTGTTGACCGGCAGGGCCTTTCATTGTTCTGAGAAAGATAATACAATTCATACTCTTGTATTTATTTGCATTGCTTTAATGCAAAAGTGATCAAAGTAACCCTGCTTATTATCACCCTGTGTACATGATGTTAGAGTCACACACAAGTTAACATTAAGACTCAATCTCAGACAATTCATATCAGTACAACTCTGTGACATCATTTCAGTCTTATCAGCACTACGGTAAACTAAAATCAGAATCCTGAAAAACTGTGGAAGAAAGAAAAACAAAAAACATCAAATCAAACAGTTTATTCATCCAATGGCCAGTTAGTTGTGACGACTCAGTTTAAGGCATCCTGTCTGTTTAATCAAACTTCTATCAGTGGTGGAAGAAACCAAGTACTTGTACTCACTGTACCTAGGTATAAATCTGAGGTATTTTACTTGAGTATTTCCATTTTACAATACTTCATACCTATCCACATTTACATTTTGTGAACAAAATTGTACTCTTTACCCCAATACAGTTATTTGACAACCTTAGTTACCTTGCAGGTTCAGTTTAGCAATACAATATACATCTACTAATAAGTTATGATGTACTGACACGGATTTCAATCCCCTATAAAAATTCATTAAAGCTAGTTCCACCTTTACCAGCTGCAAAATATACAATTGAATGTCATTTTGTTATAATCCAGAAAGTAATTGTAGTAATAAATCATTAGTAAACAATGTAAACATTGTAAGTTAGGCACCTTTTCAAGTAAAAAGTGTTGAGTGCATAAGGGCTTATACTATATGGTGCACTGCAAGCATATGATGGCCACCCACCTGCCCCGTCATGTCCTTTTAGTTTGGGCTTCCATTTTCTGGGGTGTAAATCATTTGTTACTCAGATCTTGAGCCACATTACATTTTTCAGCTCCTCCAAATTACCACTCTAAGATTTAGAAAAAACAGGATAGAAAAAGTCATGCTGTGATAAAGGATCATAAACTTCTGCATTGTTTTTAGAAACCCACTTACTGTCCATATATGAAGGAAACCCATACTGAATTCCTCAGTCTGTGGTTCTAAAGTATCATCAGGCTGTGATTATCCTAGAGCTCACAATAGGTCACTTTATACAGCAGTGTCCAGTTTAAAAAAGGTCTCCCTACAACAGGGACTAACATCATTCTCCCAGTGGGCTCTTGGATCAACAAGGATCTCAGCTTATAGTCCTACCCTTTTTTTCTAGGGCTGTTTAGCGATTCCAGCATGCAGAAATATGCAAATACACCAGTTATGACTTGTGGTTTCCCATAGAGTCAGATATCTTGAGGTGAGTGGTTAGGGGACCCCTGTGAATATGGCCTTGCCGGTTTTTCACTTCAAAATGTTGCCCAACTTTGGAGCATTACATGGTGGAAATACATGCTTTTCTCATTCATATGACACCAAAGTCTTCACTCTAGCTTTCAAACAGAGCCTAACCAGCCTATGCAATACAGTTGTGAGGGCCTCAGAAGTTTTTAAAGTGAATACAACAATTCTCAATAAATGACACACATATATTTAAAAGAAAGGGGACTGAAACCAGTTTGTTTAATAGTTTAGTTTAAATTAGTTTTCTATGGTAGAATATCCGAAGTGAAAGAGGGACTTCTATGTGTATAAAATAATAAAGAGGACATATTCTGCTCGGGATCAGTATGTAATGTCTCGACTGGGACATGTCTCCATGCTTTAATGTTGAAAAAGCTCTTTATTTTCTGCACAAAAACCAATAACACATTCCAGGAAACGGAACACTCCAGAAAGCAGAATATGGCCTCTTTAAAACTGTTTCTCTAAACAGGTCTACCTTAAATGAAGAAAACTCCCGGCCTAACAGGTACATTCATAACTTCTTCCCATTAGTGAGTGACTTTTTGTGTTCTATTTATATCACAAGCAAAACTAAACCTGTATCTCTGAACTTTGAGAAATTAAATAAAACTGGAAGAATCATTTTAATAGGATGGTGGATTTTGTGAAAGTTCATTTTGTATTGCAGACACACACAAAGCAGAAAGTAGTAAATATTGGTACGATAAAAGGAATGTGGGCCCTTTCAACACCCAAAAGGTGGCAGAAGTGAGCAAACATCTTAAATATGTACACACACATGGTCAAATGTAACTTAAGGAACTCCTATGACCTATGAAAAAAAGAGATATAGACATAAAGTGTGAATTCTGCCAGTAAAAAAAACAAAACGTCCTGTGATTTCACTGTTGGTCCTTTGAAGCAAAATCCACAGAATATCTCAAAAATGCTAATTCATGAAGCTTAAACCAGGCCTAGAGCAGTGTTTCGCTTGTGATATGTTACAGGTTTTAAGAGCCATTACAAAAGATTGTAAATAAAATAAGACCAACATCAAAAATATGACCATGAATATGAAATGTGATGCTGATTTGACCTCTGTTTCTGTTCAAATCCCTCAAACCTGGCGTGTCAAAGCAGAGCGTCCATGAGACGTTGGGAGAGTTTCCTCCACCCTCTGAAAGGCGTTGGCACACTTCATTTCAGTGTCACCATGGAGGTGTTGTAGAGGAGAGGGATGCCACAGAGACTCGGGGTCAGTTGGCTTCCTGCCCTCACTGCCCCACAATCCCAGACACTCGATGGGGGGGGGCGTCCCACACTGACCCCTCAGGTCGTGGTCACGTCGGATTGTGGCTGCGGCTCCAGACTCTCAGCAACTTCTCCCAACTCATCCAGCAGCTCTGTGAACGCTGGTCGTCTGAAGCACTCCACCTGAGGGGGGAGGGAGGAGCACTCTGGTTCTTAACTTGGTTAAAGGAGAAATAACACCATGTGGAAATACTTTGCTGTTTTTATAACTATACTGAAAAAAAGATTATGTTTTACTTAAGCAGAGGTGGGAGGAGTAAAAGTAGAAGTACTCAGATCTTGTACTTGAGTAAAAGTAGAAGTACTCAGATCTTGTACTTGAGTAAAAGTAGAAGTACTCAAATCTTGTACTTGAGTAAAAGTAGAAGTACTCAGATCTTGTACTTGAGTAAAAGTAGAAGTACTCAGATCTTGTATTTGAGTAAAAGTAGAAGTTCTCAGATCTTGTACTTGAGTAAAAGTAGAAGTACTCAGATATTGTACTTGAGTAAAAGTAGAAGTACTCAGATCTTGTACTTGAGTAAAAGTAGAAGTACTCAGTAAAGGTGCAGCTAGTTTGAATGGCTTTGTATACTGCAGGGTAGCTGCTGGATTTACTGCAGGTGAACTAAAGTCTGATTTAAGGGCTGATTATATTTACCATCATTAATCCAGATCTGTAAAGCTACTAAAGGTCCACTGAAAAACTGAAACGTTGACTTTAATTAAATGTATTATGTCAACAAATTTCACATAACTGTATTAGGTTAGTTGAAAGCAGTAATATTAAGTTGAACCAGATTTAGGTTTTTTTCAACTTAATATTACTGCTTTCAACAAACCTAATATTCTTATGTTAAATATTTTCATAAGCTTTTATGATTGTTTATATGGTTTTTAACAGCCAGACGTAAAAGGCTAACTTTAGGCTATAAATGAACTACAATGGTGTCTCAACACTGCTAAATTAAAGGCAGCTAATAGGGCGGTGGTGGTTGAGTCCATAGGGACTTGGCTTGGGATCCGGAAGGTCACCGGTTCAAGTCCACGAAAGACCAAGTGCTACCGTGGAGTCCCTGAGCAAGGCAACGTTCCCTACACTGCTCCCCTGTCGCCCACTGCTCCTAACACTGGGATGGGTCAACTGCAGAATGTCAATTCCCCCTCTGTGGGACCATTAAGGGTTCCTTGTTCTGTTCGAACGTATAGCAGTCTCATTAAGACGGTTGTTGACACATATGGCTTCTGACATTCACGATTGGAAATATTCCATGTCAAAGGTAAAAAATCTTGTTATCTTGTTAAACGACATATGCTATTTCAGTCTTACTGTATAACAGGAACCATGTAAAAAAGAAAATTGGAGCTAAAATGCTATCATTTCTGGGTTTTAGGACTCGTTCCTGCACCACCCTATAGAGAAAGAATGCTGTTTGATATTTTAACATAGATTAATACATTAGTGTTGTTATAATGACTTTGTGGTATTGACGCATTCATGTGTAAGTGGCGGCACTGTGATTAGACATTATACTGTTTGTATCTTCAGCTTGTTGCACACAAATGCACTAAACTGTATAAACGGGGCTTTCTTGCAGCATTCCAGCAGCACCATTGTGACGGCCCCAGAGCCTGCTGCCTGTTTGCGGACCCCCTCTTTTTTGCCCTGCCTGGGCAATTTTAAGTTAACAAATGTTGATCGAACTCCACTGCTGTGACTTTTTCGATTTATGTTAATCCATGTGAGGTTGTTCTCGCGGAATGTGTTGTGTCTCCCTCTCTTTTGTTGTGGCCTTAGAGCCGGTCATAACAACCATAAATTACATTTATATTACCAAAATAAACAGACATTCAAAGTTAATTCGAAAAACCCAAATACCTAAAAAAAAGTATTCAGTTACATTTTCTATTAATATTGTTAGCTCTACATACCATGCAGCAGCTGGCTGCTAACTCCAGGAGACGCGGAGGACAATCAGCCACCAGCTCCCTGAACGCATTCACATCCAGCCCATAGTCCTGAAACACAGGGACATCAACAGTCTCTGCAGCATGAGCGCGTATTATATTAGAAAGCTTGATTAAAGAAGACATATCCTGCTCATTTTCAGCTTCATATTTGTATTTCCTGTCTCTACTGGGACATGTCTCCCTGCTTTAATGTTCATTAATTTTTCATTATGTCTGTGCTGCACCACCTCTTTTCACACTCCGGGTAGATCTCACTTCTCTTATTTGTCATTTCCTCGCTCCTCGGTCTCACTGGAAGTTGATTTGTGTGCGCCATTTTAAGGAGCGTCCCATAGCGCTTATTTGTGCCGGAGGATCGAGGAGCGACGACCTAGGAACCACCAGACCATCCTCCGGTGAAATCCTCAGCCACTCGCCCCGCCCCCTTACTGTGTATCCGTCACTGATTGGACGCTGCAGCGCATGCGCTGATCTAATGCTTCTTAACATGAGAGCAGTTCAACAGCGGAGTGAAGACGTTAGACTCAAGGGAATCAATCCTCAGTTTTAGTGTTTTGATTCAATTAATGTATCATATCTGAAAAATAAAGTGGAACAAATCTGTTTATTAATTTATGGGAAACCTTTTTCATGACCTCCAATTCATTATTATTATGAACGCAATACAAATGAAAAGGGACAGATTTAATATCTGTCTGCAGGAACAGTTTTCCGTTTTACATTTTAAAGAATGGCGTTTATCTTTTTTTGAAAATGTGTTCTTATTTCATTAAATGTATTTGGGTCGACAACAAATGATACAAATGTGAACTAACAGAGGCGTTAGATGGGGGGTGTTGTGTGTGTGAATCAAACGGGGACAGAGCTGTTGTCAGACGATCCGGCTGTACCGGCGTCATCACAAATAGACGTTGCTTCACGTGACGCTCCGAGGAAAGGACGTCCCATTGCTCTTAAAACGTATTTCCCAGAGCTACATAGATACTAAGAGTTGCGACACTCTTTGATGTGCCGCCAGGGCAGTCACGTGGTTCATGTGAGCCCAGATAGTTCCACACAAACGCTGCGCTGTCATGTTATTCTATGGGACAGACAGCAGCGATTGCGTTATTGAATGGTAAATATTAAAGAAAACACACACCTAAGCAGTTTTCCAGCTGTTATTGCATTGCATATTTGTTCATATCAGTTTTGCATTTGGAGAAAACGGAAAGCTGTGTATTACTTAGATTAGTTTTACATTTTTTGGGGGGAAAAGCTTAGTGTTCATGTTAGCATGAGTCGCACTACTGGCTTTAGTAGTTCTAACTTAACTTTTCCTTTCCATATCATTCATCTGATGATAGACGTCTCATGATTTTCATTTTAACGTAACTGAGCTGTTTTGTTGATTCGTGATTTACTTGTAAAATCCGATTCAACCATTAACCATTAGTTAATTTATAAGCCAAAATAAAGTAACCCCCCCACAAACACAAATATTCATACAAATAAAGACCAATATAAGCATAAGCATATTAAGTCAAGTATTTATTGACTGAACACCGTAGCATGTTTGAGATGCTCATCAAAAACTTCATCTAACTGTGCAACGAAGTGGAAGTCCGAGAAAAATGCCAGGGTTGGTGGAGCCCTCAATTTCATATTTTCCTCGCAAAGCTAGCTCAAACACCCCGCTGGATTTCACACACTGGAGAAGCCGGTTGAGGATGTGACGGTTCTTGCTCACCTCATCATTGTGGCGACGAACAGCTAGCCTGTACCCTTCATCCAATTGAGTGGCAATGTTCACCCTCACAAAAGACGAAAATCTCAAGCAGAGATTGAGACTGTTACACCAGTCTACGTCCAAGCATTGCTGTCTGCCGTGCCACCTTCAGGAGGAAAAAGTAGGCAGGGATAGCAGAAGACTGCTGGCTACTTCACAGCCTGCTAGCCAGGTTTTTCGCTCATACCAATTTGTAGACAATTCTCGGGTGTAGGTCTTCCCCCCTTTGTAGAAACGTGTTGAATGGTTAAATTTGGTCTTGGAGGGCCGTCGTATAGCTCAGTGGGTAGAGCAGGCGGCCATATACTGGGGTTTGATCCCCATGAGATGGACCCAGGTTCCAATAGCGCCCCTTTGCTACGCGTCTTCCCCTCTGTCTCCCTGTTTCTGAACTGCACTATATTAAAGGCACTGATTGCCCAAAAAATTCTTTCAAAAAAAAGAAATTTGGTCTTGGAGGTCCAGATTGTTTTCATGCCAATTTATCTGGATTTGCATGCCAACTAAAAGGAACTTCTTTCAAAGACACAATGGAATTGCACTGAACGCTAGCCATCCTGAGAGTAGTGACTTGATTGAAGAAGCTGCCCGCTTTTTTTCTCAGTCACGTATGACGAACGAGCGTAAATGCAAGCCCTCCCGGAACCCATAGAGATTGCATTGAAAGCTCTGATATTTGAAAAAAATGCATTTTACATGAGAGTCTATGAGAGACGCCTGGGGCGATTTTCAACCTGACTGAAATCGCACCTAAAGGGGCGGGACCATGTGAAGCACGACTTTAGTCTGATTGGACAATGACGTTTTTGACAGATCTAACATCTAGAACACTGATTACCACTGCTGCTGTGTTCGAAAAAAATGTCCCTCTTTTTCCCGTTGGTAATGCGTCGCCCCAAATCGCCCTAATACACAAACCCCCCCTGCTGAGAAGTACCCAAAGTCTGAAACCAGAACCCAGTCTGCTCTGATTGGTTAGCTGGCCGGCTCTGTTGTGATTGGTCAATCGCTTAGAGATGTGTCGGACATGTTTTGTGTGTTGGAGCACTATCCAAGAAGCTGTTTCCCCCTGTTTCCTGTTTTTAAGCTAGCTAAGCTAAGCTAAGCTAACAGCCCATGTACCTTCATAATAATAATCCTTTTTATTTATAGAGTGCTTTTCTAAAAACTTAAAGACATTTTACAGAGGTAGAATTCATAAAAACATAATTCAAACAACACATTTTTGTTAAATGTTCGACACAAATCAAAACAAAGTGAATGTAGTCTCAATATCAGGTCACGGTAATAACATGTCCAACCGTTGATATGACTGTGGGTGTATAATAACGGGCTTCTGTTCACTACCTGTGTTCTGGGTAGTATCTCTGGGTCTGCTGGGATCCTGGCCAAAATTTCACAGAGGACAATTCCGAAGGAGAAAACATCCACCTGCAAGAGAGACATATACAACTCAAGCTAATCCCAAATGTCGTGGTTGTTTCGAAAAGCAGCAAAAAGCCACCCGATAATAAAATCTTTGAGTATATATTTTCAGACTTAATAAAAGTTACAATACTATGAATGCGTGTCATCTGAACTTACACTAGAAGTACATTTTATTCACTTTTAGTCAATATCATTTTAAACATCACATGTGACTTGTATGTGTCCAAAGATTGCAAAACTGATGCAATTGTGCATCCAGCTGAAGCAGTGTGTGGTACAAACTGAACTTTGTATTACCTTGCGGTCGTATGGCTCTCCTCGTAGCATCTCAGGGGCCATCCAAAAGGCGGAGCCCACCAGGGACAGCTTCCTGCCGGGATCTTTGACTGGTGGCTCCACCACTTCCCTGGCCAGGCCGAAGTCGGTCACCAGAGCCTCTCGACCTCGAGACGTCACCCGGATGAGGCAGTTCTGGACCGACAGGAACAAGATAGAGTGGTCAGGTTAACTAACCTGCAGTGTTATATTTCGCCAACAGGGGGACATGCAAGGTCTGAAAAGGCAGCATCTAGTTATTTTGTTCATGTTATTGTTACAGTTTATTTTTGTTGCTTACAAACAAAAATTACACATAAAGCATAATTATTTAGACTGACTTTCAAATATCTAAGTCTCAGCTCGGATCTCACATTAGCACGATTAAAAACACCTCATATATTCTGCAAAATGAAGCACTGCACTCAACACTGAAAAACTGAAACGTTGACTTTAATTACATGTATTATTTCAACACATTTTACATAACTATATTAGGTTATTCAAAAGCACTAATAATAAGCTGAAGTCAACATGAAATAAATTATTCTATTTAAACGTAATATTATTGCTTTCAACTAACCTAATACAGTTATGTGAAATCTGTTGACATAATACATTTAATTATCGTCAATGTTTCAGTTTATTCAGTGTACATAAAACTTTTGCATTACATGACACACCCTTCATCATATCACCAAGCTTTGGTCCAACCAACTAGACAGTATTTTGAGAAAAGAAAAAAAGGAGCCTTTTTTAGAAACAATTGCAAAGAACTGTGATACTAAAGTCTTGATCTTTATATGGGTATCCACAGAATAAGTATTTGCGCCCTAGAAGAAACAAAATTATTGTGTCTAATAGAAAAAAACAATTATTTAGAGCTTTTTTATGTTCGTGTGACATCACAGCTCCTGGCTTACATCGAAACTGAACTTTGTTCTATCCAGTAGCGAGGCTCTCCTGGGGGAAAAAACTTCAGTCCCACACTTCAGCTCTAAATTTAGCCTCTCTCCAGTAAAGTTTTGGGAACAGAAAATGAAACTGTTCGCAGATACAAAGAGAAAGGGGCTAATTAAAGAGCTTATTTAAAGAGCTTAAACTCAAGTTCACTTGTAGAGTCACTGAGGCATATACACAAAGACGGGATTGGTTCTGGGGGCTTTGGAGTTTAGTTTGCCTTTTGGACGTCCTAGAATGCCGGGGAGAGGAGATCCTCATGTCCAGCCACTGCTCAACTGAGTTCTTCCAATGTTTAGGCAGCCTGACATGGTCTTTAAAATAATCCTGCTAATGTAGGTTAGTGCTTGACCATTGTTTGGCTAATCATTTGACACAATGGATATATGTGACACAATTCTAGCCAAACTTCAGTGAGGGATCGGAGGAGAAACAAGCTAATGTATTGTAATTTCATGTCATTTTGTTCACACCAGATTATGAAATATCAGGGCAGGAATGTGTCCCAGCACGAACAATGACCTTTTGAGAAAAATAATTGCTTGTAGTCACCGACTCGCTGTTGTTAAAGTAATTGATCTTTGAGAACAGCAGCATCAATGTTTATTTTTGTGTTTTTGTCCACCTGGCAGATCAAAGGCAGTATTAACTTTAATTTAATCTCTGTTTCAGACATCACTAACTTAGTCTCTAGCTGCTGGTTGAGTGATTCTGTTAGCAACTGGGCAGTGACTTTATGACACTGCCGCCTGATGCCTGCAGACCAAGAGAAAACAGTAGACCTCAAAAAGGAAAAACAGTTTGAAATGATGTGAAACAATTTGAGACAATGTGCAAGAATGGGAAAAAGCCTGTAATCTTTGAAACAATACAAAACAATTTGAAATAATGAAAGACAATGTGCAGTAGTGGCAGAAAATGTGGGGAAAAAATTGTGAGTAACAATTTGGAAAAATGCAGAACAGTGTTAAGCAATGAGAAATTGTGTAAAACTGTTTAAAAAACTTGAAAGTGTGGAAAAATGTGTAACTTTCTGAGAATAATCCCCTAGATCATAAAGCTTTGTTATTCTGTCGACCCACAACTTTACTTTTGTCATTTACTCTCAGCGCTTTCAGTTCTCTCTGAATAATTGATAGATGCAGCTTACGTATCTCCAAGTCCAAATAATTCATTCAAATATCCTGATCCACCATGGGCCGACATTAGGGATACATCAATCTAGAGTCTGCAGTCAGAATGTGACATAAACTTACTATGGCCTCCGTGTCAATAAAGGGAATTGGTAAAAAGCCAAATACGTAGTGTGACGTGCATGGGGAGAGGCCCTCCCCTCTCACACAATGGTCTGTGTAGCAACAGCACCTAGTTAGTGACTCTCTATTAACATAACAACACCGTCACTGTCCTGCGGCCTTAGCTCCCTGCATTACTGACTGCTTGTTCCGTTAAGCCTGGCAACCCCACACACACACACACACACACACACACACACACACACACACACACACACACACACACACACACACACACACACACACACACACACACACACACACACACACACACACACACACACACACACACACACACACACACACACACACACACACCTAATGTATTTAAAACAAATATATATTTGTATCTTATTGTATCTTTTAAACATTTGTAACTTGTGTAATGCATGACACTGCTGCTTGAAAAAAATATTTTTCCTAATTTTGGGATAAATGAAGTATCCATCCATCCATCCATCTAGACAGGAAATAGAATGACTAAGAGATAGTGGTTGATGAAACGATGGTTGTGGTCGAATAGTCAGTGTAGTTTAGGAAGGTTCGTAACGGAGTGAAATGACCCGGAAGAACCTCAGTGGCCACCATTAAAAGAGCTCTTTAAGTTCTCTTGATGATAGGAAAGGAGCTCTGAAACGTCCTTTATAACCTCCTTTAAATTAGGGAACACTGGGAAAGGAATGGAGAAAATGCTGTCCCACAATGCCTTGCGGCCGCAACATTTGCCATGACACAACATTCGGCCGTTCAAAGAAACAGCCGATCGTGACGAGAAATGCATTTCATGAAAGTTACGGGGCTTATTAAGCAGTTTAAAACTTATGCCGTAACTTTCTAAAGTGCTATGTTTTGAACGTTCAGCTCTATATTAATCAAAAGGAGAAATATGAACATTACTTTTTAACTGAAATGATCAAATAAAGTCCTCATTTCTTTGTTTACTGATCTGTGTGGGGTTTCTTAAACATTTCAAAACATGTTTGAATTGTGATATTCAAAGTGATAGGTTAAGGCATAACTAGTTTATAATAAACTCATTTGTATTTATTTTAAATATTTTCATATAATCATACGTATTGGGATTCATGTGGGTTAATGTGTGGAGCGGAGGGTGAGGGGGATGAGCCTAAGTTTCACTTTCCTTTTTTATCTCAATTCAAACCTTTGTAATGAAGAACATACTGTATGCCTCTCTGTTGTCCTCGTTCATAAAGCATAAAACAGCACCATCAGAGAGCACGGTGCAGAGTAGATGCACTTTCAGTAGTCCGCTTTATAGAAGCTGTAGTTCCCCCACAGCAGACGCACATTAACAACGTCGTTCATCATAAATACGTGGGATAGTGTAAGTGCAGTCGGATTCTCAAAGCACCACAGTCTCTTTTCCTAAGTCATTTTTAATTCTCCTATTCACTATTCCTTAACCCCGTGACGTTTCACTCAAAGGTCAAGGAATAGTAGATAGGAATAGATGATAGGAGCTGACTTTTGGACAATTCGACCGTACCCAAAGGTTCATTGTCAGGTCCTAAATGTGTAGGCCACAAGGGGGCTCGATGAGTCACAGATCAGTAAAGTTTACACTCTGGTGGTGTTATCCTGTTCTCAAGTTCTCCATCTGCTCTTATATGAACTACAGGTCAGGTATAAAGGATGAGTTGACCCTTTAATGATGCCTGGTGGCACTAGGGGGACGGAGGCGAAGGCTCTAACCTTGGAGTTCAGGTCTCTGTGGTAAATGTTCTTGTAGTGCAGGTAGATCATTCCTCTGCTTATATCACAGGCCAGCTCCACCTTCTCTTTCCAGCACAGCGGAACTTCTTTACCAACCAGAAGCTCCTCCAGACAGCCCCCGTTCACATACTGCAAAAAACAGGACCCAGGTAATACACAGAGGTATAAATACACTTTATGCATAACACTGAGCAGTGGAACTGTAAAAATGCATTTGTTGAATTTCAGAGATAAGTTAAAAGTTAGATTATGTGAACAAAACACTTCCAATCATATACAGTGTGCCATTGCTCTAAAGCAATGACTCCATGTCTAGCTAGACAATAACCATTTCATTATCACTATCATCTCATATCTGTGTAATCTCTAGTGTTTTTCCACTGCCTGTGAACACGCACAGCAACCATGAATCATAAGGTGTGAAAAAAAAAAAAAGGTGTAGCGCTCACCTCTAAGATTGGATACAGTCTGTCTTCTTTCACACATATTCCCAGATATCTGGAATACAAGAAAATGTGTTTGTATTAATCGTTCACTTTCATTAAGAGTCAGTTTAGTTTCTCAAGCAAATTTGATAGAAGCAGTTATTAAAGGATTAACGATTAAAGATATTTTTCTTATGAACGGTTTGTTAGGCAGTTCTTGTTGTGTGATTCTGTGTCTGTGGCTCTCAAACTAAAAGTCCTTAATCTTTACTGAAGACACACGTCTTTGAAAACCTCATAATACATTACAAATACCCTAGTGTCCCACTAGTGCATTGTGTATTGAGCTCTTCTGTGGAAGCAGCTTCCAGTGTGTGTTTCGGGCAGCAGATCACTCCACATTTAAGTAAGGTTAGACTTTGGGGGAACTTTCTTCTCTATCTCTGTGCATTCATGTCTCAAACGTATGTACACTATATAGACAAAAGTAGTGGGACACTCCAATTAATCATTTCATTCAAGTATTTCATTCAGTCCCATTGCCACAGGTGCATAAAATCAAGCACCTAGCCATGCAGTCTGCCTATAAAAACATGTGTGATAGAATGGGTCTTTCTAAAGAGCTCACTGAATTCAAACGTGGTCCTGTAATAGGATGCCACCGTTTGCACAGCCAAGTGTGGGATGGAGTGGAGTAAAGCACGCCTCCTCTGGAATCTGGAGCAGTGGAAACGTGTTCTGTGGAGGAACCATCGCTTCTCTATCTGGCAGTCTGATGGACGAGTGTGGGTTTGGCGAATGCCAGGAGAACCTTACCTGCCTGACTGCAGTGTGCCAACTGTAGAGTGTGCTGGAGGAGGGATAATGCTATGGGATGTTTTTCTGGGGTTGGCCTAGGCCCCTTAGTTCCAGTGATGGGGATTCTTAAAGCTTCATCTTACCAAGTCATTCTGGACTATTCTATGCTTCCAACTTTGTGGAAACAGTTTGGAGAAGGCCCTTTCCTGTTCCAGCATGACTGTGCCCCAGTGCACAAAGTAAAGTCCATAAAGGCATGGCTGGATGAGTTTGGTGTGGAAGAACTGGACTGGCCCGCGTAGAGCCCTCACCTCAACCCCACTGAACACCTTTGGGATGAACTAGAACGGAGATTGCGAGCCGGGCCCTCTCGTCCATCATCAGGGTCTGACCTCACAGATGCTCTGTTGCATGAATGGGCAACAATTCCCCCAGACACACTCCAAAGTATTGTAGAAAGCCTTCCCAGAAGAGTGGAAGCTGTTACAGCTGCAAAGTGGGGACCAACTTCATATTAATGCCTGAAAATTTGGAATGGGATGTCATAAAAGCTCCTGTAGGTATAATGTGTAGGTGTCTCAAAACTTTTGTCTATATAGCAGGCTTGGAATTTTGTCATTTTAGGGGCAAAGCCATTTGGCCTTTTGCCAGGACACAAAGGCCAAAATTAGGATTTGGAGCTTACAAATAAATAACTTCCCTTTCTGATAATAAAAACATACGAATGACATGGAAAACAAATCACTTTTTTGTAATTTTTCATTCAGTGTGTGCGGCAAAAAAGTGGAGCAAAGCGCTCGCAGCCCCACTGAAACCACACCTCATAAGTCAGAGCTGATGACTGTAAGTGTGTGTGCGAAAAGTGTAGTTATGCAGAGGAGACGAGAGGGCTTAGACTACATCACCAGTGGTAAATAATACAAACAGAACATGAAAGAAGTTGACCCTCTACTGAGCTTTGGTGAGCGGAAGTATAGTTTATGTTGATGTCTGTGTTAGCCTTTAGGCTATCCATCTGCAGGATCGATTGCCATTGTAACCACGGTGACGAGTGTCTGTGTTTTCCTACAGTCTGATGTTTTCATGCTGAGGCATCACGGTTGTTGTTGTTGTTAACTTTTGCTTTGTGATAGCGCTCTTTACTCCATGTATTAAGGTACAAGAAGCCTTTATATATCTAAGTTGTTCGTGCCCCACCAGTTTTGTACATATAAAAACGCCGCTGGGTGAGGAGAAGGGAGGTTCCTAGAGAGAGAGAGAGAGACAGGGGAATGCTATGAGAGAGCTAACGGTATGTGTGTGCGAGTGATAATTAAGGTACGTCTTTGTTGTTTTGCCGTGGTTCCGGACGACAGTAACCTGTCTCAGAAGTGAATAAACTCATGGACAAAAAGAGACACGAGGCCTCCTTGTATTCTTAGAGCGAGACGCTGCAATGATGATTGAATGATGCGACGTATGACATGTGAGGTGCGCGCAACCAATCCAAGCTACAAGGACTAATGCAGTTCAGAGCCCAGACCACCGCTCTGACACTTTTAAAGCAACTTCGAGATTTTAACAGTAACAGGGCACAAAGGCCATGGTGGCCGCAGGACGTACAATTATTTTCAGGGCATCACGGCCAGACCGAGGGGCAATGAAGGCTATGGCTGTCATGGCCACCTTGAAATTCCTACCCTGTTATACAGTGTATGTAACCAGCTCAGCATTCCAATATTTCTTCCATTTTTCCTAATTAATTTCGGTTTTTATAGGCAGTATTTCATTGAACGCTGCAAGGGTCAAAGGACAGATGGTGTCGTGCTGCCCTCTGAGACAAAACGTATCATTTGTGATATTGGGCTATATAAATATAATTTGATTTAATTGATTGACACAGACAGACTTTCAAGTGAGTTTTAAATGTAGCTTAAAGTTTGAACATATTAAGTGACTGTCCTTACTGTATTTCAGACACCTGATCAAATTTAAAAGAAGAATTTAGCAACAGTATAGTGTTGGCTCCTGACGTGTAGCAAGCACATCACAGATAAGCTGCTCTCTGATAACATTACCACAGTAACCTTGCTTAATGGCTAAATTAAGATTGCTTATGCAAACATCATGTCTGCCTGGCCTCACCCTTTATGTAACCTCTGTAGGCCAAGGTTCCTGTGCCTCAGTCCTGTGACTGACACACCAAACTAACAACAGTGTGCACCATTGGACTTCACAGGCACAAGAGATCTGTGGTTTTGTGAGGACAATAGTAAATCTGATTTAAGAAAAAATACAATTTTCTTTAAAAAGCTAATCATACTCTGTAACTCTGGTTATATAATCTGCAATGAAACTACAGTATGTGGAGGTGCAGAAAGAGTGAGAGTGTGTGTGGGAAGGTGCAGAGAATGAATGTGGTGAGGGAAATCCTCTAGCAGGTTATTTTGCTTTAGCAGACCTTAGACAAAGAGCAGGTATCAGAAAGAAGAGGGTCATAAGAGGACTGGTACCTGACGATGTTGGGGTGGGAGAGTTTCTGCAGCAGGCTGATCTCTCGTACGATGCTGTCTTGGTCCACGTCATTTTTGTAGATCTTTACCACCATCACCTTCCGACTGGTGCTGTGCATCACCTGAAGGACATGGTGTCCATTAGTGACAAAGACAGTCATACTGGCGCTAGGTGATGGGGATGCTGGTCGCCTCAGTTCGCTAACTTCTACACACTAACTGCCTTTTTTTGGTGTGTCCTAATGCGAAGTGCTAATGAGTACCTGGATGATTCACTCATAATGG